>NW_025353305.1:0-7544 GCF_016433145.1 Gracilinanus agilis
AGAGAGAGAGCCATGATTTTTGAATGGTTTTCCTTTGCCTTATGAATCAGAATGCATAGGCTGTCACTCTTAGCAGAAAGAGTTCAATCCAGGGCTTACAGGAACAATTTAGACCATGATAACAAAACTTTTGGGATCCAGAAATACTTTCACTGTGCATGTACATTATCAGAAAATGTGCCTTTTATTTTCTCTCTTTTCCACATTAAAGGAGAGGGAAAGCTACAAATATCCCCTTCCATCTCTTTTGATTGAAAACAGAATTTTGGTGAGAAAGAAGTCCAAATGGCTCAGAAGAATGGTAATCTTTCATTCCCTATGTCACCAATTCATATCTGTAAAACCAAGATACTTTTTTTTGGAAGCCCATAAACTTATCAGTGTTTTATTTTATTTTTAAACCCTTATTTTCTGCCTTAGAATCAATTCTGTATATTGGCTTTAAGGCAGAAGAGTGGTAAGGGGCTAGGCAATGGGGGAAAGTGACTTGCTCAACTTGCTAGGGTCACCCAACTAGGAAGTGTCTGAGGCAACATTTGAACTCAGGACCTCCTTTCTTTAGGTCCAGTTCTTAATACACTGAGCCATCTAGTTGCCCTCAATCTTATTTGACTTTTAATTGACAAGTAACTCTATGACAATGATAGATTCCATAGAGATAGTTTTAGAAAAGGGCAAAAATGAAAGAGGAATATCATTAAATACTTCTTCCTAACTTCCTAGTAGTTTCTTTTTTCACGTAGAATATACTAATGGAAAATTGAAGGAGTAGTTGTAGAGCAGTTGCTTTCTTTCCCTCTCCCATTTCCCCTCCCCAAATTAAAAGAAAAAACTGAACTAAAAAAGTTTTCCAACATCAAAAATGAATATTAAAATGGATGTTGATATATCATTCTTTGCAGAAGGGAACTATAAAAAAAAGCACTTGGATAAGAATGTTTTTGCCTCAATTTAAATTTTTTATTAAAAAAATCAACTATTGAATTAACATGTATGAGTATGAAGGTGAGAATTTGGGGAACTTATTGGGTTTCCCCTGCTACGTAGCAGCAAATGCTTTCTAAATGAATGATTTAGTGGCTGCACCAGAAATTTGGAAAATGGTCCATGTACAAAACCTATTCTCTAAGGTCAAATTATTGGAATGAAAGCACAATTATCCACCTCTTTGTCTCAGAACTAAGAACATGAATACTGAAACCAGCTCCCAGGCTGCTTCTGGTTAGGGATATGCTTTGCTAGACCTCTGGGGTCTCAGACTTTGGGCTTGCCATTGATCCCTTAAGTTTTAAGCACCATAACCATGAAGAAAGCAGCAAAAAAGAAAAGTGGGGCCTTCTGACCCTTTCTTATATCCAAGCACTGTGGATAGAGTCTAGAAACCTGCTCTTGGGTACTTATCGTATGACCCTGAGTAAATCACTTAACCTCTATTTGCCTCAGTTTCCTTAATTGCAAAATAGAGATAATAATAGAAACTATCTCACAGTTGTTGAAAGGAGCAAATAAAATAATATTTGTGAAAACACTTAGCATTGTACTTGGCACACAGTAGACACTCTATGAATGATTATTCCTTACGCTTCCTTCCTCCTTACTCAAAAACCTAAAACCTACAACATTTTCTAACATTTCTCCCCTTCTTTTTGATCTTGCTTTGGACTTTATAGCATGTGAACTGATGGAGAGACAAAACATTACCTTGCCTCTTTACTCATATTTGTGCTTTATGATCTCCAGCAATATAATTGATTGAAAGGATGAAAAAAATTTTAGTGGGGAGGTGGATAAGGGAGGGACTAGTGTGGCTCACCCTATGGCGGACTTTGTAAATTTATCATTTACTGCCCAGATTGCTCTCATATCCTGTGAGACATTCTAATCTGTAAATTCCCAGAGTCAATCTCATTCCTCTGTGCAGATGGCCAATTATGTATATGGCTGTAGCTCCTTGGGATTTTGGACTAAGGGTCCCATGGTTCAAGTGGGCAAAGGGAGCAAAGAGTATAAAAGAACAAAAGTGCCAGTAAGTCTGTCCTAAAAATATGACTTAACCCGATTTTCCTGAGCCAGACTCCAAACTTGAAAAATTCAAATTCTGTGCAGTAACAGGTTACCATTCTCCTAGGGTTTTTACTCAGCACTTTGCATATTGGGTGTCTTGCATCCATGAAATGGATTAGAAGGCAAAGGCAGGGGGAGAAAAAAGACTTGTCATTACAATACTGTTAGTAAGGGATAAATTATCCTGTTAATTTATTGAACATTTGTGCCATTTTTTGTACAGAGAAATAAAATTACATTGGAAGGATATGTTCTATTGCAGGACAGAGTTCATACAAAGAGGCAGAATATCAATCACTGGGGCAGGATTTCTCAACTACATATTAGAGACTTTTGCCCGTACTTTTCTAAAGCAGGGTGCCCAGAAGGTAAGCTTATTTCCCTTCTTCCTCTTACTAATCACCAACATTCCTCCTTTGCTAAGACCTTATTCTAGTTTCTTTAAAGCATTATTCATTCTGATAATTTCACTTTGGATTTCATGCATTCTGTGAGCTTCAGAATTAACTGGAAAAGTCTAGGCTAGAAAAATCTCATTTTTCTACTTGGTTTTTGATAAAAACCAAACTATATATTCTTTCAACCTTATTTCTCCAATTACTAACAGAAACTCTGCTTAATTCAGATTCTTCACTATCTCCTATCATGATTTCCATTCTCCTGTATCTATACCAGAGATTCTGGACTTTTTTTGGTCATGGATTTCCATTGGTATTTTGATGAATCTTATGGGACCCTTCTCATAATAATGCTTTTTGATATAAAAAAAAAGTCTACAAGTAGGCATCTAGGTAGTTCAGTGGACAGAGAGCTAGATCTGGAGGTGAGAGGACATAGCTTCAAATCTGACCTCAGACATTTCTTAGCTGGGTGACCCTGGACTAGTCACTTAACCCTAACTGTCTAGTCCTTACTGCTCTTCTGTCTTGGAACTGATATTGATACTAAGATAGAAGGTAAAAAAGCTTTTTTGAAAAAAAAAAAGAAAATCTATAGAATTACAAAATAAAGCAATTATATTGAAATAAAGGTGTAATTCTTTTTTCTCTCTCCAGACACCAGGGTAAGCCCCCTTGATCTATGGTGGTAGAGAAAGTGATTGGTATGAGAGGAGAGTAGGTGGCATCTTCTCAGCAACTCATGGTCTTAGAGAATTTCTAGAGCATAATTCTCTAAGTGTAATCTTGGGGACCTGGGGAGGGACTCCAAAATACTTTTGTTATTGTTCAATCATTTCAGTTGTGTCTGACTCTTTGTGAGCCCTATTTGGGGTTTTCTTTGCAAAGATGCTATAGTGGTTTGCCATTTCCTTCTCTAGTTCATTAGACAAATGAAGAAACTGAGGTAAAGAGGGTTGTGACTTGCTCGGGAGCTAGGAAGTCCCTGAGGACAGATTTGAATCCAGATCTTTCTGACCCCAGGGCCAGCTATCCATTGAGCCACATTGCTGACTCCAATTCCTCATAATGGGTCAAAGTAAAAAATTTTTTTCACAATATTAAGATATTTAAAATTTTAATATAAAAATGTTGATAGCTATAACTCACTTAAACAAGAGCTCTTGGGGTGGAGGAAGTATCCTCAGTAATTTTTAAGAGTAAAAAGGGGTCATGAGACTAAAAAATCTCTGAGAGCTTAAGTGATTTGCCCACAGTCACATGTGCTAGAATCAGGACTTGAACCTCGGTTTTCCTGGCCTTGAGCCTGGCTTTCTATATCATTCTGTCTTCTTGTCTTTATTAATTCTATTTCTACTTCACTTATCATTCTCTTTATTCCTCTCTGCTTTTGTAGATCTCTCTCAGTCTTCAAATCCCATCTCAAGGGCCATGAAGTCTTCCTCTACTATTTATCTGTCCTTAGTACTATTTCCCTCTCACAACTGCCATTTCTTGTTTCTACCACATATTAGACATTTAATTTTACTGTATAACTTTTTTTTAATCCTTACCTTTGGTCTTAGAATTCATACTGTGTTTTGGTTCCAAGGGAGAAGAATGGGAAGGGCTAGACAATGAGGGGTAAGTGACTTGTCCAGGTCACACAGCTAGGAAGTGTCTGAGGCCAGATCTGACTCAAGAACTCCTGTCTCTAGCTCTGGCTCTCAATCCACTGAGCCACCTAACTTTTTTTTTAAACCCTGCTTTCTGTCTTAGTTACAAATCTGAGAGAGAAGGGCAAGGACTAGGCAAACAGGATTAAGTGACTTGCCCAGGAAGTGTCTCAGAACAGATTTGAACCCATTTTCTCCCCTGTGCCACCTAGCTGCTTCTTGTTGAACTTTTCAAGTATTTGGGACTTATCTCCAAGAAGCAACTAAAGTTGAAGGGCAGGGATCATTTCTTATATATATATTTTATCCTTCACAGGATCTTATAAAGTGCTGAACATAGACCAGGCATTTCCTGAATTTGTTGAATGAATGAAAGAAAATAGAATCACAAATGTACTCTACAGTGTTTCTGATGGATAAGCCCATAATAATTTTTGAATTATTTTAAAGCTTTAAAGTAATGCTCTCAAAGAGATTGATGCTTTCAAATAAATTTCTTTGTTCTCTATGACTCATAACATCTTAGAAACAGCACAGTTTTTCTCCTGCTCATATTTTACTTTCTTTAATTTATTTATCTTTAATGGGGTTTGTTTAGTTTGGAAGATTTTTTAGGAGATGTTCCATTTGCTTTAATATCTTGTTACAGTACTTTGGCATACAGTGAGCATGCAAAAGATGTACAAGTTTGTTGTAGTGGTTAGAGAGTCAGAAGACTTGGATTAACATGCCAGCTCTGATACCTAATATCTGGACAAGTTATTTAGCCTTTATAACTCTGTTTCCTTATCTATAAAATGAGATTAATTATACTAGTACTACTATTGTACTTGTACTCTTTTACTTGTACTACTATGATGGTATTGCTGAGTCTTTTCAGTAGTTTCTTCTTTTGTGACCCCATTTGGATTTTTCTTGCCAAAGATACTGGAGTAGTTTTCCATTTCCTTTTCCAGTTTATTTTACAGATGAGGAAACTAAGGCCAATCTTCCTGACTTCAAGTCTGGCATTCTATCCACTGTACTGTCTAGCTGTCTCCAAAATGGTGTTGTCAACTAACAACTAAATAGGCATATATCAAGAATTTACCATGTGTCAGGCACTGTGTTAGGTGCTTGAGTTACAAAATATGTACATATATAGGCGGTTTAAAAACACATCCAAAACAAGATACAGGCTCACCCGTAGGAGAGGCTATTAATATTGGGGAAACCAAGAAAAGTCCAATGCAGAGTAGGTAGAGTTATGTATTGCAAGAAACTAGGAATTCCAAGATGGAGCAATGAGGAAGAGATCTTTCGAGGTACAACAAGAAGAGATAAAATTTGATGAGTAAAGAATTGCAAGAAGGTCAGTTTTTGGCATTGTATGGAGCATGGAGGAAGAGTAAAGTGTAACAGACAGAAAAGGCAAGGTGGGACCAGGTTTCTAAAAGCATGAAATGCCAAACAAAGGAAGTTATATTTGATCTTTGATGGTTAGAAGCCCCTGGAGTATGTGTATATGTGGGTGATGTGGCCAGACTTGCACTTAAGAAGATTACTTTGATACCTATGTGTGGGATGATTTGACCCAAGATAGGTTGTAAAATTAGGAAACTTGCAATAATCCAGGTGAGAAGTGATGAAGGTCTGAACTGGGGTGATGGCTATATGAGAAGGGCTCTGTGCCCTTTGCCATCTAACCAAGATGATGAAGGAAGGAAGGTAAAATGCATTTATTAAGCTCCTACTATGTACCAGGCACTGTACTAAAAAAATCAAACAAACAAACCAACATCTCATTTGATTTTCTCAGCAACCCTGGCATGTGGTACTATTATTATCCCCATTTTAGAGTTAAGGAAACTGAGGCAAATTAAGGTTAAATAATTTGCTCAGTGTCATACAATAATTAGGTTTCTAAGGCTGGATTTGAACTCAACCTTTCTTGATTATAAGTCCAGTGATTCCTAGGGGTCTTGGGAGTCATTACCAGGGATCCAGGGAGTTTTTGAGACTACCAGATATTGGCTTTTTCCTCTTCATATAGTATGACTCTAAGTGTGGCAGAAAGTCAGTCTGAGACTTCTGATTAGATCTCTCTGTCACTTTCCCTCTACCTATCTCCTCCCCTTCTCCTTCACTCTACAATAAATAAGTAAACCTCATGTCTAGAAGCTGCAGCTTTCCTGAGAAGCATTATGGTTGGAGTGGAATTGAGAAAGAGTCCAATTTGGAGTTAGAGTAAGCTGGATTCAAGACTCATTACTGACTGACTTCCACTGGTTCTGTGTCCCAGATGGCTCTCTAAGGAGAGAGATTTTTGTGTCATCAGCACACGAGGCAGCTGGTGCATAGAATGCTGGTCATGGAGTCAGATAGGCATGAGTTAAAATCTGACCTCAGACTTAATAGCTGTCTCTGGGAAAATCACTTAATCTCTGTTTGCCTCAGTTTCTCTGATTATAAAATGAAGCTAATAATAACATTTACCTCATAGAATTGTTAAGGGTCACATGAAATAATAGCTTTAAAGTGATTAGCACAGTGCTTGGCACATAGTTTTAGGTACTATATTTTCTTCCCCCTTCCCTTAGACCCCTTTGGAATTCTGATGAAGCCTAAGGAATCTTTCTTACAATCATGTTTTATTTAAATTTTAACTTAAACATTTATTAAAATTCATTTTTAACATGGTTACATGATTCATGCTCCTACTTTCCCCTTCATCCCCCTCATTCCCCCCATCCATGGCTAACGCACATTTCCACTGGTTTTGTCATGTGTCCTTGATCAAGACCTATTTCCAAATTGTTGATATTTGCATTGGTGTGGTAGTTTCGAGTCCACATCCTCAATCATGTCCACCCCAACCCATGCGTTCAAGCAGTTGTTTTTCTTATATGTTTCTTCCCCTGCAGTCCTTCCTCTGAATGTGGATAGCGTTCTTTACCATAAATCCCTCAGAATTGTCCTGGGTCATTGCATTGCTGCTGGTACAGAAGTCCATTGTATTTGATTTTACCACAGTATATCAGTCTCTGTGTACAATGTTCTTCTGGCTCTGCTCCTTTCACTCTGCATCAGTTCCTGGAGGTCTTTCCAGTTCACCTGGAACTCCTCTAGTTTATTATTCCTTTGAGCACAATAGTATTCCATCACCAGCATATACCACAATTTGTTCAGCCATTCCCCAATTGAAGGACATACCCTCCTTTTCCAGTTCTTTGCCACCACAAAAAGCACAGCTATAAATATTTTCGTACAAGTCTGTTTATTTATGATCTCTTTGGGGTACAAACCCAACAATGGTATGGCTGGATCAAAGGGCAGGCATTTTTTTATAGCCCTTTGAGCATGATTCCAAATTGCCAGCCAGAATGGCTGGATCAGTTCAGAGCTCCACCAGCAATGCATTAATGTCCCAATTTTGCCACATCCCCTC
>NW_025353306.1:0-3238 GCF_016433145.1 Gracilinanus agilis
TCTCTCTCTCTTTCTCTCTCTCTCTCTCTCTCTCTCTCTCAATGATTAGGGCAGAATTCTCCTACTCCTTTCCCTTCCTTCTTCCCCATTTCTCTTTTCTCTGTCTCCCTATCAGGGTTAGCTTATAGATAGCAAAATGTCAAGGATCTCTAACTCTCTTTTTGGATCAATACCTCCACCACTCCCATCCCAGAGGAAATGAATGGGCTCATTCTCACTGAAGAGTGAGAGGCTTTTCTTTCAAGCTAGAAGGGACCTCAGAGATCACCCAGTCCAACTCCTTCATTTTAGAAATAAGAAAACAGAAGCCTAGAGGGGTTACGTAAATTGTCCCAGGACACAAAGTTCATAAATATCATTGGTGGGATTTGAACCTAAGTTCTCTAGCTCCAGAGGCAGTGATTCTCCCCCATCCCCCCACCCCACTTACTGTACCATATGTGCTTCTTGGTACTAGCTTCAGCCTCAGAGCCTCAGAGTACTTGAAGTTCAAGTCCTACCTTCTGACACATACTTGCTGAAAGGCTCTGGGGCAAGTCACTTAATTTCTCAGTGACCTGAGCCA
Source organism: Gracilinanus agilis (assembly GCF_016433145.1). NCBI lineage: Eukaryota > Metazoa > Chordata > Mammalia > Didelphimorphia > Didelphidae > Gracilinanus > Gracilinanus agilis. Next base: position 566 of record NW_025353306.1, read on the forward strand.
ACTCTCTAAGACTATAAAGTACCCAACTACAGGAATAGGGGGAGTTGCCTCATAGGGGAGTTCCCTCTACCAACCAAAATACAAGCCTGGTTCCTATTCCTTACTGAGCACAATGCTTAATCCAAAGAAATGGTTCTCTGGCTCTGTGGATTGTCAGGAAGGCAATGTGAAGTGGCCTCTGGGACTGGAGGGACCTTTTCCAGGCTCCCTCATTTCATAGTTTCATAGATAGCCAATGATTTGGCCACTGGTTAAGGCCAACCCAACTCCCAGGCTAATGACAGAAATTAATCAGTGCCAGTATGAATGCCAGCGACTCTCCCTCCCTTGGATGAACTCCCAGTTGATGGTACATGCTCAGAGGGAAACAAAGCTAGTTCCACCTCAAAACTCACACCGTTTCCTCATCCCCTGGTGGTTTCAGTGAGAAAGAACAAACCAGACCACCCCCTCCCTTCAACCTACTCACCCCCCACTCCTTCCCACCCCATTCTCTTATCTGGTCCTTTAGAAAGACTGAATTTCACACCCCTGGTTGTTGAGGCCAAACACGCCAGGACCCCGGCCAGAGCCCATCAGGAGACCAACCCAGAACCTTCCTTAGAATTAGAATCATGGAACCATAGAGGCATAGAATGTCTAGGCTGGAAGGGGCCTTAGAGACCTTCTAATCCAACCCTTTCATTATACAGAGGAAGAAAGAGAGGTCTAGGTCTGGGGAGAGATTCACCCAAGATTACACCATAAGTGAATAACAGAGCCAAGACTAGAATCCATCGTGCCCTCTCTCCCAGGCTAGGTGTGTTCCCATTGTATCACTCTGCCTCTCCACAATTTAACAAGTCCATCTTTAGTTCATGGAGTCATAGAAGTAGAAGGAGTCTTAGAGACACTTTAGGTCACAAGTTCCTTAATTTTTTTAGGTTCCCTATTTTTTCACCAGATCTCTAGACCCTCTATGGCTAAATGTGAGAGACGACCAATTGTTAATGTTTCTTGACATCCTTTCTAGTCCAACAGAATTTGTTCCTCTATATAAAGCTGAGGCTCTCGCTCACCATCTTTTCCTACACAGGTACCTCCTGGGTAATGGTTGACTTGATTGTCCTAATCTGGAATGCCCTTCTCATCCCACCCTTTCCTAGGCAAACTTAGTCATCCTTCAGGAATGGGCAAGCCCTCTCTCCTTTGGGAAGCCTTCCCTCCCTTTTCCATGGAATTACTTTATTCCCTATAATCTGATAGTGGGGGTGGGCTACTCCACACTGTCCCAACTCTCACTCTCTTTGTGATTTGAGCCTTACTTGATTCCCAAAGGAACACACATGTATATTAATAATAACAATGGGCATTTAGATAGCCATTTCACAAATAAAGGATTACTGGGATCATTATCCACCTTTGAAAAATGAGAAAACCGAGGCACAGACTAGTCAAATGACTAGCCTGGGTTTCCATTGCTAGTTTGTGATAGAATTAGGATAGGAAACCTCTTTTCTTGACCCCCCAGGCTAGTGGTCACTTTGACTCATTTTATTCTGTGTAGATTCTATAGCCACCTTCTTCCTAACTTTGCCTCTATTATGTGAACCATAATTACTCCCAGTTAGGTCCAGGTTTTTCCCAATTCCACACGCACCCTCAGAATTACTGTCCCTTCAGAGAAGTAGGTTTGGTCCTCTTTCTAGAAGACTTAATAGATTTACAAAGTGCCTTTATGGGGAGCCTTGGATAGGGACTGAGGCTTTGGCACTTTCTTTTTAAACCTTTACCTTCCGTCTTAGAATCAATCATAAATATTGGTTCCAAGGCAGAAGAGTGGTAAGGGCTAAGGTAATGGGAGTTAAGTGACTTGCTTAGAGGTCATATTTGAACCCAGGACCTCCCATCTCTAGGCCTGGCTCTCAATCCACTGAGCCACCCAGCTATCCCAGTTATGTCTTTCTCATAAGGAAGTGTCCCAAGGGACAAAAGTCTTAGGTGGTTGATAAGGACGATAGATAAAGGAGAAGAGAAGAGCAGGGATGTGCCAGGGTGTAAGCATGCCGCTTGATCTGGAACAGAGAGTGCTCTGACCTGCTGTGGGACATCCCATCTAATTAGCTGGACACGGAGTGGATAACAGGACAGTGTGAGACAGTGAGAAGGAGCTAGAAATCGGAAGACACAGCTTCTAGATCCAGTTCCGCCACAGATTCACCGGGCATGATGGGCATGCAGGTCAGATATTCTTTCTAAGCCTCATTGTCCTCATTTGTAAACTAGAAGCAACCATCATCTGAACCAGCCATCTCACAGGGCTGGTAGGGGTGTCAAATGGGAAGACTGGGTGTCATGGGAAGAATGTTGGGGCTCTAGAGTCGGAGAACTTGGATTTCAATCACGCTTCTGACCATTGAGCCCTGTGGGATTTTGGCAAATCACCCTAAATTTCAGTTTCCTCATCTGTAAAATGGCCTCTGAGGTCCCTTCCATATCTAGAACTCTGATCCTATGAAATGGAATAATCTATGTAAAACACTATTTAAATGTAAAGGCACTACTATTTTTCAGAGAAATGATCATGAATTTGGTCTGAGAGTCAGGTAATGTAGATTCCAGTTCCTTATTAACCCCTTGGCTTTAGATGAGTAAGCCATTTTATCTCTGAATATATATATATATATATATATA
>NW_025353307.1:0-7018 GCF_016433145.1 Gracilinanus agilis
AGAGAGAGAGAGAGAGAGAGAGAGAGAGAGAGAGTTCTAGCTTGGACTGGGGGGCAAAATTAAAGTTGGAAACTAGGAGGAGATTTGGAATCAAATGTCAAAGCTTCTTTATTGTGTTAAAACAAATCAAATGAAATCAAATAATGAGATTGTGTACCCTGAGGTCTCTACACACTGCAATAAAATAGATTTTTTTCACCCTGAGCATGTGTTGTGTTACATGAGAGTTATACAGAACAGAGAGCAAAGAGCAGGGCAGAGCTTAGCTTTTGGAGGAGGAGACACCAGCAACAGTATCATCAATCTGGGTCTCATCCTTGCTATCTGACTCCCCCTGCCCCATTCAATCTGTGGCCAAGTCCTATTCATTTTGCCTTTGTAGTATCTCTCTTATACTCTTCCTTCTCTCCTTTGACATTGCCTCCACATTAGTGCAAGCCCTCATCATTTCATTCCTAGCCATATTGCAATAGCTTGCTGGTTTGTTCCCCAGCTTTGTCTCACCCCACTCCAGTCCATCCTCCTTTCAGCAATCAGTTTGATCTTTGGAACTAATCAGTGCAAGGCACTCTGGATGCAAAGACATGAATGAAATAATCCATACTTAACAGAAGCTTATGTTCTAAGGAGGGAGGCAATGCAGATATAGATAAATATATACGGGATAAATATAAAGAGAATAAATTCGATGGAAGAATTGCATAGCAGTTGAGAGGATTAAGAAGGACTTCATTTCCCAGGTGCTACTTGAGCTGGATCTGGAAGGAAAAGAAGGAACAAAGATAGTTTATAAGGTGGAGGAGAGGAAGTAAAGACAGAGCAGCATAATAGATCAGGCACTGGGCTTGGAGTCAGGACAACCTCCTGGGTTCAAATCCCATCTCAGATATTTGCTGTTTATTAGCTAGTGACTCTAAGCAAGTCATTTAAGCCATCCATGTGTCAGTATCTTCATCTGTAAAATGAGGGAGCTGGACTCGATGGCTTCTAAGGCTCTTTCAAGCTCTAAATCTATGGTCTAGTAAGGGCACTCAAGGTATAGAGATAGAGCAAAGTCACTGATAGAAGGTGGAAAGCTATGTGTAGAGAGTGGGGAGACGTATATAAATAATACACAACAGTTGACCGAAAAATTGGGACTAGGACCCTTCAGCTTTGTACTGGTCCCCAACTACATGGGGAAACAGATTTTTATGCATTAAAAGTAATGAAATAAAACCAATGAACTAAAAGAAACAATTAACTAGGATACAAAATTAGGCAATCTGATTTCTAATTGGAGAAAGGCATAAGGACTTTCCAAGTTAGGAACAGGAGAACAAACAAGTGAAATTCCCTGAAATTAGAAAAAGAGGCATCCCACTCCTCCCCAAGTACCTATAAACAATCAAAGGAACATGGAAACAACAACTGATTGACCAGTATGGAACAGTTTTCAGATAAGACATGTGGGTTGCTTGACATTATAATTGTGAGAAAAATCCTTGCATCAATCTTCAGGTTTCTGGTCAGTATAACCTAGGTCCTTAGTTAAGATTCTCAAAGCAACAGGTAGAAGGAATCCAGCTTCCCAGTCACACAGGGCTTGGTTAAAATAATGTAATAACATTTTCTCACAATTCTCACAATTGAATAAAGTTTTCTTATAAGACAGAAATTGGACTAGACTCATAATTGCATAGAGAGGAAACTGAGCTAGCTTCAGAATTGAGTCACAAGATGGAGTGAGTGTGGTTCACTCAATTCTCACTACCACTTGCTGTTCTAATCCCCTCAATTCCCTTAGTTCCAGATGACCAAAATAAATCAAATATCACAATAAAGTGAGTCACACGAATGTTTTGGTTTCCCAGTGCATATAAAAGTTATGTTTACATTATACTATAGTTTATTAAAGTATGTAATTATATTATATTTTAAAATATATATATACTTTAATTTTACAAATACTTTATTGATTAAAAATGATGACCATCATTTGAATCTTCATCAAGCTATAATCTTTTTGCTGGTGGAGGATTTTGTCTCAAAGGTGCTGAGTGCTGACTGATCAGGGTGATCATTACTGAAGGTTGGGGTGGCTGAGGCAATTTCTTAAGACAATAGTGAAGTTGGCTACATTTGACTCTTCTGTTCTCTTGAACTCTTAGATGCCATTGCAGGGTTATTAATTGGCCTAATTTCAATATTGTTGGGTCTTAGGGAATAGGGAGGCCCAAGGAGAGGGATAGAGACAGGGAATGTGGGTTGGTGGAGCAGTCAGAACACACACACACTCACACACCATTTACTGATTCATTTCACCATCTTATATAGGTATAATTCCTGAAGCCCCAAAACAACCAAAATAGTAACATCAAAGATCACTGATCATCATAATAGGTATAATAATAATGGAAAATTCTGAAATATTTTAAGAAATTGCCAAAATGTGACACAAAAACATGAGGTGAGAACACGTTGTTGGAAAGATGGTACCAAAGACTTGCTTGATGCAGAGTTGCCATAAACCTTCAATTTGTAAAACAAAAACAAAAACTCAATATCTGCAAAGTGCAATAAGATGAGGTATATCTCAATTATAATGTATAAATATATGTGTGTATATATATGTTTGCATATATACACATATATACATCACCCATATGGAAATGATCATTAAACCCATGGAAGCAGATAAGATCATCAGGTGAGTATAAAGTGAAGAGTAGAGGCTTGGGATAGTGCTTTGGGGAACACCCAAACTTGGGGGGGGAAAGGGAGTCTAATATGAATCATGAATCAGAGAAGGAATGGCTAGATAGATAGGAAGAAAAAGCAAGAAGGACAGCTAGGTGGCTCCATGGATAGAGTCAGGCACAGACATAGGAGATCCTAGGTTCAAATTTGGCCTCAGATATGGGCAAGTCTCTTAATCCTAATTGTTTAGCCACTTGCTGCCTTGGAACCAATAAGGTAAGGGGAAGATGGAGGGAGAAGAGAGGAGAGGGAGAGAAAAAGTATTTTATTTTATTTTTTTAAAACCCTTACCTTCTGTCTTGGAGTCAATACTGTGTATTGGCTCCTAGGCAGAAGAGTGATAAGGGTTGGCAATGGGGGCCAAGTGACTTGCCCAGGGTCACACAGCTGGGAAGTGGCTGAGGCCAGATTTGAACCTAGGACCTCCCGTCTCTAGGCCTGGCTCCACCCAGCTGCCCCCTAGAAAGTGTTTAAAAAAAAAAAAAAAAAAAAAAAACAAGAGAAGAGAGAGTATCTAGGAAAGGGTGGTCACCAATTTCCAATCAACAGACAGATAAGGGAAGGCTGAAGACTGAGGGGGTAGGAGGTGAAATGATTCATTTGGTAATTAAGTGTTAAAGTACTTGGATGGGTCAGAGATAGGTGGGCAGTAGACTGGCAAAGATCCTGTTGGGTTGTCAGAAAAAGTTATTTTTCACTCCTCATATTTGAGAATTATGTTCTCCAGAGAACACTTACCAGATGTGACTAGATGCACTAGAGATGTGACATGTCAAGCTTCTGTGAGGTTAGCTCTTTGTGCATGACTAAAGCATTTACATGGTTACCAGAGGCAGGTGGTACCTCTTGGTGGACCCTACAGTTCTGGGTATCAAGAGATTAACCCCTCACTGGATGAGATGGCTCCCCAAACCCTATGTATTCCTGGCAATCAATCTAGTCATTTCCATGAGCCAAAGAAATGAGGTCATCTTTACCAGTGAAATCATCAGATGCTTCATAGCAATTCCCTGCTTGAATTCTCTGACATTACCAGAACCTTTCCTGGGTACATTATTCATTACAGAATTCCAAGGCTGTTGTTTCTCAGAGATCAAGGAATTATGATCAAAGCCCTTCTCAATGTCCTCCCCCCAACTCACCCTGACCTTGTTCCCCATGAGAAAGTGTCATTTAAGGGAGATATCTTTTCTTTAGCAAAAAAATTAAACTTGGGAAGACCCTTTGGGGAGATCTCAAGAAGTCATTTCATCCATTGCTGGCTCTAGTCAGATCTCTGTCTCTAGTATTCTATAATAGTCTCAGTCTTCTCTGTTCTTCCTAGAGATCCCCCCCAAACTCTGGTAACTCCTTCAGCCATTTGCTTTGTTTTAATGAACTTTGCCTGCTCCCTTTCCCCAGCACTTATTTCTCCTTAGCTTCTTCTATCTCTTATCTCTCCTCCACAGTATCTCCTCCACTGTTCCCTCTCTTCCACTTTGGGCTTATTCTCCAACCCTGAACATCCACCTCAATCTCCCCAAGGAACTTACCTGGATTGATTATATCTTCTTGGATCTATCCACATCCAATCTGGCCAGTGCATATCCCTCCTGGGGCAAGTAAGTGCCTGTTGCCTTGTTATGGGCAATGAATTTCTATGTTGCCTTCTATATATATCAACTATTCTAGGGCCCCTTTTGTTTGCCTCATTCTTTCTCCTAATTAGACTCTGTAAATTCCATGATTCAGGGACTGTGTCTAAATCACTAACTGCCTTTTGAGGTGAGGATATTCAATTAATAAAAATGATAACACTGTAGCCAGACTGGCTACAAATTATCTTTTGATTATACTTCACACCATCTCTGATGACTCCAATCCTACTTTCCACCTAAAGTCCCATTGAGGTCCCTTGGACCCCTCCATCCCAGAATAACTCTCTTTATTCTGAATTTATACTTAAATTGTCTAGACTGTTCATTTGGTGCTTAATCGTACGCTTCTTTGGGGCCCCCTTTCTGGAGCTACTTTACATCATTTTCTGGTATTATTAACTTTTGGGGGTGTCTTGCAGTACAGTAAGGTGATAGAAACCTGGATTTGGAATCCAGCAGGTAGGTTTTAAATCCCATCTCTGGTGACTGCCAGCCTTAGGACCTCAGACAAATTAAGTACCATTCCTCACCCTGGTTTCCAAATCTGTAAAAAGAGATCATTGGACTGCATTATCTTTAAGGTTCTTGCTGGGTCTACATCTATGATTGAATGAGCTGACTTCATCAGTTCCTTGAAGACCAGACTCATGTATTCTATCAGTTCCTATCTTTGGGACTCATCAAACCCTTCAGTTATCCTCTTCTTCCCAGTACCTTGTTGTGGTTGTTATTATTCTGTCCCGGTCTAACTCTCCATAAGCCCATTTGTAGTTTTCTTGGCAGAAATACTGGTGTGGTTTGCCATTTCCTTCTCCAGCTTATTTTACAGATGAAGAAACTGAGGCAAATAAGGTTAAGTGACTCTCCCAGGGCCATGCTGCTATTATTAAAAGTCACTTCTAAACCAAGGAAGATAAGTCTTCTGGACTCCAAGCACTGCACCACCTCAATACCCTCCAGTACCTAATATTGTGGTTTAGATATGGAAGTACTCTACAAATAATTGTTGAATGAGCAAATGAACAGCTGAACTGAGATCTGATCCCTTCCTTCACCCTCTTCCATCCAAGATCCAATCACTTTTACTGTCCAAGAGTCCATTCATGAATTGTACAGAGGGTCCATTTTAGCAGCTCTTCAGAACCTAGGCAAAGTCATGGATGTGATGCATGAGTGAGCAAATAAATGAACAGATAAACTGAGTTCATTTCAGTACCGGGGCCTTCCAGTGAACAATGTGGTCATCTCCCTTAGTGGCCAGTGCTCATAACACTTGTCATGCGTTTCCTCTCTAAAAGACGACCTGAGAAAAGAGAAAATGACTAGCCAGCAAGACCCAAGTTACCTTCAAGCCCTGCCATGGACAGGAAATAGGTTCAGAAAATGTAAAATCAATTAAGGTCCAATTCGTTCCTCAACAGGGGAGTGACATCATTTAAAACCGTCTGCGAGAAAGGTTACTTTTCACTGACTCTAGCGGCCAGAAGGGGATTTGGGTAGGTCCTTTCATCCATCCCCCTGTCTCCAGACAGATAATAACTTGTGGCATTTAAGACCAAAAAAGAGTCTTGGTCTCCTATTTTTTATAGTTTTTTGTTGTTGTTAAATGAAAGCGCTGTAACTCCCCTTGTTCACCTATATTACAATGTAAACGATTCCTGCTGGTGCAGTGAGCGAGACAGAAAGAGACAGAGACAGAGAGAGACTCTGTGTGTGTGTCTGTGTGTGTGTGTGTGTGTGAGCGCGCGCGGGGTGAGGGTGAGTAGGGGCGCTGCCATAGAACCAAGGACTCTTTGGCTCTCAGCTCAGGCTTTTAAACTCCCTAACCTCTTTTCCGTCCGGCTTTCAAGTCTCCAAATAACATTCTGAGACGGATAAAATAGATTCCACCTTCCAGGTGGATTTTTCAAAAATCGTTATGTTTCCCCTTCCATCTCCGGCTCCCCCAAATTATTATTGTGTCGCCCTGGTTGCTAAAAGACTTCCGTCTTTCCGAGGCATGATACACCCTTGGACGCTTCTGAGCACAGCGGGCTCTTTCACGAGGAGCCCTCGACTGCTCTACTGCTATCCCCCCAACCCCTCCTTCCTCCACCTCTCCTACCCCTCCCTCCACTTCGGCTCCTCCTCTTCTTCTCCTCGCCCCCCCTCACTCCTCCCCTTTCAGGGAGCCAAGCTAGGGTGAGCTTGCAGGACTGGAGCTCCGGTTCGGGAGGGGGCGAGAGAAGGAGGGAGGAAGAGAGAAAGAGTGGGGAGGCGGCGGCCGAGAGAAGAGGGAGAGAGAGGAGGGCCCCAAAGTAAAGTGGTAGCGCACTTATTGGGAGAGCCTCTCCCCCTCTATACCGCCCACCACTCCCCCTCCCTCCGGCGGCCGAGCCCAGAGGGGTGGGGGGGGGGCGGGGAGAGCGGCCTCCTCCTCCGCCCCCTCCCCTCCCCAAAGTTGCTGTTTGCCCCGAGGACCCGACCGTCTTCTGATACATTGTATCCTCCAGAGAGGTTGAGGGCGCGGAGGTAGAGGACCCGGGGGCGCAGCGGCGGCGGCAGCGGCAGCTGAGGCAGCGGCGGCGGCGCAGGAGGAGGAGGAGAAGAGGAGGGGGTGGAGACCGGAGCGGCCACGGCGGCGGCAGCGCCCCGGGCCCGCC
>NW_025353308.1:0-2210 GCF_016433145.1 Gracilinanus agilis
GAATAGAGGGGGTGGAGGAAAGGGGGGGAAGGACTTTTGGCTTTGGAAACGGTTTCCTACTCTCTGTGAGTGTGGGGAGAGAGCGCGGCTGTGTACCCAAGGATTTAGACAGTGCATTAGGCGGAGGGGTTACACTCCGGGTGGGTTTCAATCAAAAACTATAATTACATCAAATAGCAAACGGAAATAGGAAAAGAGGATTAAGAGAGCGGCCCTCTGAGGGCCTAATGGCGGAGGTGGCTCTGGAAGCTTCTGCCCGATGGGTGGGCATCAGGCAAATCTCTTCTGCTCCTCTTCTGGGCCTGCCTTGGTTGTGAAGGGAATTTAGCTGAGGACTAGCCAGACACCGCCTCACGTGCTCCCCTCTTAGCTCTGGCCCCCATACCCCTCCTCTTCCTGTATTCCCTGGGGAAATGAAGGCACCCGGCCCACCCCACCTTCCTCCCCTTCTTTCTCCTCTTTTCATCTTCCTCCTCTCCCCTGACACCTGCTTTCCCAAGGAATCAGATCCACCAAGCAAGGCCAGGCTTTCCTGGCTTCCATTTTTACCCAGAGTCCTGGTACAGCGTCAGGAATTCGGAAAACCATCTGAACATGGTTTATCATCATCATCATCATCATCATCATCATCATCATCATCATTATTATTATTCAAGAGAACCCCTCTGGCCGCTTTTCCGGCTGTGGCTCCCACTCTCCCTCACTGATGTAGACTCCCTTGGCCCCATTGTTGGGGGGCTCTCTTGGGTCCCAATGTTGGGGATTTGGGAGGCTGCTGGCGTCCCATTTCAGAGCGAATCTCTCGGCATTCTCCCCCCTGGTTCTCGGCCATCCCCTGCCTCTGGTTTCCCCAGGTCTTCTCTCTCTCTGTGTGTGTCTCTGTCTCACCTTTTGGCTCTCCTTGTCCCTCCGCCTCCCTGCCTTCCCTGCACCTGTCAGCTGTCTCATTGACTGTCTGCCTTGGCTTCCATCATCCCCTCCTCTCGGGCCCTGCTCCTTCTCTCCTCCTCCTCCCCTCCCCACCCTGGCCCGCACTCCCTCCCTTCCTGTCTCGGCCCATGTCTGCCTCTACCTGCCCTCCGGCACACCTGAGGAACACAGGATACATAACGGAGCGTCGGGATGGATCAGCCTGTTTACCAGACAGCCCGGATAAGGCCTTAAATCCTTTTTCTTTTTTTTGCTATCTTCCCAGGGCCAGGTTCCTCAGATGGTTTTCCAAATTCCTAATCCTAGTGCCCACATCCCTGCCCAGCCTGTGTTTGATGGCGAGCTTCCTTTCCCATTGAAGCTGAAAGGGGCAGGATCCTTAGTGCGGTCAGGCATGAATTCCTACCGGCGCATGATGGCACAGGGCGGTCTGGCCCCTTCCTTCCCTCGGGCCTTCTTCCTTCCTTCCTCTCTCCCTTCCCTCCTTCCTTTCTTTGGGAGCTCCATTGAGTGGAGGCCAGGTTCCTTTTGCTTCCACATCCTCACCAGAGGTCTGGGGGGCTCTTGGAGCTCCCCAACATCAGGGCCTAAAACAGCCCACCAGTGACAGAGCCAAGACCGCCTAGATAAGTAAGGGAGCCAGAGAGGGACTGAGCAATGGCAGGAACCAGCCTCACGGTGCCCAGCAGATAAATTGCAAGTTTTTTCTTGATTCACTCTCAGAAGACTTTTCGGCATTTGGAGATTTGACTGTTCCCTTCAACCAAAACAGTTTGTGCCATGGAGGGTATCGGTGTCTGGACTAGGGGTCAGGAGAACCAAATTCTAGTCTCCATTTTTTTTTCTCTTTTCTTTAAAAATTTTTGTATTGTTAGTCTCCATTTTATATGACCTTGGCCAAGTCCCTTCTCTGTACTTCCATGTTCCCTTTTGTCAAATGAAAGAACTGCCTTCTGTCAGAGAGGCCTTGGATTATAAGTTTGGAGTGAAGAATGCCTTGTCAGACAGGGCTGATGTATTTTTTCCTTGATTACATTTCTTTATTATTATTATTATTATTATTATTCCTTATCTTCCATCTTAGAATCATAAGATTTAGAATTAATATCCAATCACTCCAACTATTATATTTTATAAGGTTTATGAATAATAACTTGAAGTAGAGCAAAGTAAAACTGTCAGTAAAGAGCAGTTTACTTGGATCATGAAAAGTGGGAGAAGAAAGAGAGAGGGTGGAGTTACAGAAAATGTTTTCTATACAATGTAAGGACATAATGTGG
>NW_025353309.1:0-4071 GCF_016433145.1 Gracilinanus agilis
GGAAGGAAGGGAGGGAGAAAGGAAGGAAGGAGGGAGAAGGGAAGGAAAAGAGAGAGAGATAAAAGGGAGACAGACAGAGACAAGGATGAATACAATATAGCTGGAACATGAGACAACATGTAAGGAAAAGGTATGGGAAATATTTTCAGTCTCATAGGAGCTCAGGAATAGGTTTCTTAGAGCATTTCAGATTGGGATGGGGAGGATTCAGAAATGTGGAAAATGGAGCTTCAGGCAGGAGGAGCAAATGAGCCAAAGAAAGCACAAAGCTGTATGTAGTGAGCAGACTGTGTCTAGGATGATGGATGACCTGAGGGAAGGGTTTGAGCAGGTGAGCAGTAGAGCCTAACAATGGAGACGGGTGTTTGTACAGAGCTCTGGAGAGCCTGGAAGTGAGGCAGGGGCTGCTTAATTGAAAGCACACTGGCTTTAAAGTCTGAGGACACGAGCTCAAATACCTCAGACTGTAAAGCATCACAGACTTCTGTGATCCTGGACAAGTTGCATAAGCTCCAGAGCTCCAGGTTCCTCATCCCCCTTGTCTGAGGATTAAACTCAATGGCCTGAAAGACCCCTACCAGTCCTAGATCCATGATACTATGAGTCAAATAAACATTTACTAGGTGCCCGTTATGCACCAGTCACTGTTAGATGCTACACATACAAAGAAAGAAAATGAAACATCTCCTCCCCTCAAGGAATTCCCATTCTGCTGGGTGCTGTGAAACAGTATGGAACCATTCACTACTGGTTCTTGAACAAAGGGCTGATTAAATGAAAATGATGATTTAGGAAGATCAGTCTGATGATGATGTGCAGAATTACTTGGAAAGGAGAAAGACTGGAATTAGGAAAGCTGGTGGGGCAACTGGGACAGTAATGCAAACATGAGGTGATGGAGGCCCCAATTAGAGTGGTAGTAGTTAGAATGGAGTGGAGGAAATCAATAGATTTGACATATATAAATAATGTGTGTGTGTGTGTGTATGTATGTAGGAAGATTTTAGATGACCTCATAACAGCAGTTGCTATTTAACCATTTCAGTCATGTATTATTCTTCATGACCCCATTGAGGTTTTCTTGGCAAAAATACTAGATTGATTTGCCATTTCCTTCTCTGGATAATTTGACAGACGAGGAAACAAAGGCAAACAAGGTAAAGTGACTTAACCAGGGTCACACAGCTATAAGTGTCTACAGCCAGATTTTAACCCATAAATCTTCCTGTCTCCAAGCCTGGTGTTCTATTCTCTTTACCACCCAACTGCTCAGTGACAGTGAACATGGAGGATAAAAAAAGAAGCCATGGCTGGCACCGAGGTTTGGATGACAGTGGATGAAAACATAGATGGTATTGTTACTAAGAACAGGCCAAATAGGAAGGTGATGCATTAAGTTTCAGATCTGTTGAATTTGTAGTGATGACAGATCATTAAAGGAGAAATATCCAAGAGACTGCTGGAAATAAATGAATAGAATTAGGCTGAGTTGATAAAAGATAGAGATATACTGAGAACATCTGGAATAAAAGCTATGGTAGAAGATGACTGAGCTTATAGAGGGAGCACAGATGAGGGAAAGAGAAGAGCAGAAGACCAATGGCAGTACCTATACAAAGAGTACTGGTAGAGTGGTCAAAATGTACTCTGTGTACCATTAGAGGAGAAGCTAAAAGAACAAAGAAGCAAGGCAAGGAGGGAGAGAAGAAGGAGGAAGGACATTCAGGTTGGTGCAAATATCATGGAAACAAGAGAGAAAGAGCTTTCAAAATCTATATAAAGTCCAGCAACCTGTCCAAAGTCAGAGTGAGATCTCCATTTCTTCACCTTCTCAGAAATGCTAGCCTACCCAAAATATGAAAGCAAGATGGCAGCCAATCCTCTTGAAAAAGCAAGTTGAAAAGCCAAGAGGATATTGATCTGTTCAAGGTCACCTAGACAACCAAAAGCAGAAGTAGGAACAGCATCCAAGGGACCTTGGACACATTCCCACCGTGGAATATTAAATGCTCTGGGGTTTCGTGTGAAGCATTGGTAATTTATACACACCGAAGTCAAAGGTCAAAGATTCCAGTAACTGAAATTCTAGCACACACAAAAAAATCACTAAATATTCATTCTGTTTTTAGCCCTGTATACAGAGAGCATATCTTAATTTCTTTGATAATGCAGCTGGAAACCATTAGGGTATCATTTACTTTCATTAAAGTGATCATTAATTTGTTGAAAAGAAAACGTTTGTGTTAAACTGTCAAGATCTCCAACTTACATCAGAAATCCATTGCTGCAAGAACAGAACAAAACGGGCTCTCCATATCAGCCTCCAGACAGTTTATTAATATCTCTAAAGCCCCTATAGACATTGTTCACAGGAAATGGGAATGTGATGTGAAAAAATAAATTAGAAAGCTGGAGACTTAAATTAGAAAGAGGTGAGACTCGGGTTGGAAGAAGCCATTTATTCCTTTTCTAAGAGATTCAGAAAAGTAGAGAGACTGACAAGATACTGACTCTGCCCTGAGCCATAAGGATGAAAATAAAGGAGTCTCTCATTTTAAACCTATTCATTCAGCAGATTTTCAGATTTACTCATGTTTTCTTAAATTAAGGAAGCAATTCAAGGAATATGCAGGTGTCCCTCCTTTTGGAGCATATTTACTTTGTGAATTTTAAGATTTATTTGCATTTTCCTAAGTGATGGAGTCATTTCAATACCCATATGGTAGTCCCTCATTCTAAGATTATTCAGTTAGTGAGAAAGACAGAAGGATTTGAAAGAGTGAAGAAAGACAGAAGGGAAGAGAAAAGAGTAGGATGAGTTAACTTTCCCTATGACCCTGGAGCATTTGATTTATCCCCAGGCCTGTCAAAGTCAGTCCTTTGGGTAGGAAAGACTAATAAATTAAACCCAATAATGGGGTTGTTGTTGAGTCATGTCCAACTCTTAACAACTCTCTCTGGGAGAGATACTGGAGTGATCTGCCATGTCCTTCTCCAGATCATTTGACAGATGAAGAAACTAAGGCAAACAGGATCAAATGACTTTGTCCAGAGTCATATAGCCAGTAAGTGTCTAGAACTCAGGTCTTCCTGATTCCAGGCCTGATACTATACCACCTAGCTGCCCCAGAATAATTAATAAAGGATTGTAAAAAACCTATTTAAGGACAGTAAAGTGTTGATAAAGCAGGGTTAAGCAAGAGCTAGAAGCACCTATCATGTAACTAGATACTCTGATGCACATTAAAGGAAGAAGGAAATATGGAGAAACAGTGGTCTAAAAGGAGCAAACAAGACTCTGTTCCACACTCTCCTATACATTTGAGATCATTAGCTCATTAGTTTAGTCCTAAACCCAGCTGGTGTGCTATTTTTGCAACTTATTTTGAGGTTGTTATTAATGTTTTATAAAAAAAATTTCTCTGATTAAAAATGAGTGATTTAAGAGTTTCTTTGTATTCCTATGGATGACTGTGTTTCCTATGGAAAACTATGTGTTTCTTCTTAGAGCCCATATTCTTTCTTTTAGAGGCAACAAGTAAACTGCAAAGAGTGTTGGGATGGTGAATCAGGAGACCCTGGGATGGCTTGTGAATAGCTGAGATTGTTAATAAGTCTTTCAGTGTTCCAGATGATAAGAAAAACTCTTGGACTAGTATTCAAGGCTATCCACAAATCTAGCCTATTCCATATTTCTTTGCTTCTTACACATTACATTCCAGCCAAATTAATCTATTAGCTGTTCCTCAAACTTGACACATCTACCTTCCATTCACAAAAACGGGCATCCTTCATGCCTGAAATTAATTAATTAACTCTCTCTCTCTCTCTCTCTCTCTCTCTCTCTCTCTCTCTCTCCCTACATCTCTTTCCCTGTCTCTGACTCTGTCTCTTTGTCTTTCTCCCCCTTCCTCATTTACTCCATCTCTGATTTGTCTTTTTCTCTCTCCCTCCCTCATTTCTCTCTCTTCCTCTCTCTCTTTCTCCTGACTTCCCCTGTCTCTCTATCTCTCCTTTGTTTTCTCCCTAATCTCTGTCCATGTCTTTGTTCTCTCTCTCTCCCTCTCTCCC
>NW_025353310.1:0-3955 GCF_016433145.1 Gracilinanus agilis
TCTTAAAATTTAAAATTTTACCTTCTGTCTTAGTATCAATTCTAAGATTAAAAAAAATAGCAAAGGTTAGGCAATCAGGGTTAAGTGACTCGCTCAGGGTACACACAGCTAGTAAGGTACTCCCAACGCCAGGCCTGGCACTGTATCCACGGTGATATCTGTCCCCCCTCACCCCGTTTTGATAACCCTACTTTGGATTCACTTCCATGTATTAATATCCTTCCCCAAAATGCGATATCCTCAGTACTTCCCACAATGCTAGGCATTTAGTAAGCATTAACAGAAGCCTTTGGATTTGTTGAATTGCATTCAGCAGACATTTAGTGAACACATTTTTCTGCACAAGAGGCTGTAGTAAATGGAAGATAATAAAAGATGAGGCCTCGTCCTCAAGAGTTTTAATCAACTGACATCACTATATGCCAGGCACTCTGTTCGATACTATGGGTACAAGTCTAAAGAATGAGATCATTACTGCCTGCAATAAGCTTACATGCCCCCCCTTTTTTTAAACCCTTACCTTCTGTCTTAGGATTAATACTGTGTATTGGTTCCAAGGCAGAAAAGCACTAAGGCCTTGGCAATTAGAATTAAGTGACTTGCCCAGGGTCACACAGCTGGCTCTCAATCCACTGAGCCACCTAGCTGCCCCCAAGCTTACATTCTAACAGGGAAGACAAGAAGCACCTATAAGGTCCCTGACAACAAGATACAATAGAAAAAGCTCCAGAGTCAGAGCATCCGAATTCAAATATTGCTGTCACTTATCACGTGTGACCTCAGACAAGTCACTTCCACTCACCAAGTCTTAATTTTCTCACCTGTGGTCAATCAGCTAGTGTATACTTATTCATTAAAATATATTTATTCATTTGACCATCAATTCCTTGAAGACAGGGACTGTCTTTTGATTTTCTTTGTTTCCTCAGTGCTGGGGACAGTTCTTGGCATGTACTAGGTGTTGAATAAAGATTTGTTGACTGACTGACCTATAGAAAAAGGAAGTTGGACTACATGACCTCTGAATTCCCTTCCAGCTATAAATCTATGATCCTATGATTGATTATTCATTTATTCAATAAATATTTATTAAGCACCTACAGTGTGCAGAGCCCTGTGTTAGGAGCGGAGGACAATCGCCAGCCTCTGTTTTCATAAAGCTTCCATGCATCCAAAGACAGATAAATAATCAACATTTACAATATTATGAGACAAAGGCCTGGGGGGAGGTTGTATAAACCAGAAGAATAAGAAAAGGCCTTGGAAAAGGTGACATCTGAACTGGGCACCAAGAGATGGCTAACAAATACAGCAGGTGACAAGGTAGAGGTAGGCATGGACGTGGGAGAACGTAGGGTCTATTCAGGAGGCGAGCCAGCTAGTTGAATGGAAGTGGCGCACCAGATGGATTGGCTATTCCTAGATTGGGGACCTTGAATGCCAGAAGGGTGAGGTTGAGTTTTTTTTCCATGGGAAATAGGCTTTACTAAGTAGGCAGGAACACTTGGCCTGGCACTATACAAGAAGGGTCATCGCCAAATTCCTTGCCCTTGGCTAAACAACAGCAGAAGCAAACATCCAACCTGAAGGTCCATTCTTCTTCATTTTACCATTGTTGGTGCTCTCCATCCATCTCCAGAGGATCCGAAGACTTAGTACTAGAAGGGGGCCTTAGAACATGGAATGTTAGAGTTGGGAAGGATCTCAGGACACAGAATATCAGAGCTGGGAGGGCCCTTGGAGCACAAAATGTCATTTTTTGGTTTTTTGTGGGGAGAGGGACCTTAGGACATAAAATATCAGACTTAGGAGGGACCGTAGAACACAGAATGTCAGAGCTTACAGGGTCCTGAAAATAGAGAATATCAGAGCTGGAAGGGGCCTCAGAACATAGAATTGTCAGAGCAGGGAGGGACTTTAATGCTTTCATTTTATAGATAGAAAAACTGAGTCCTGGAAGCAGGGAGTGATTTGCCCTCTGTTACAAAGATAGCATGTTCCTCCTAGTTGAAGGGTTTTTCTACCACACTGAATCTCTAAAGAATTTGGTGCCTTCATTCATAGGTCCTGAAGAAATGCATTTGGAAATCTTGCAAGAGGAGGCTTCCTGTTGCTGGAGAGAGCAATGGGTACAAGACAGAGTCTCAGATTTCCTACCTTGTTTTGTACATGAATTCCTCTCACAACCTTTCCTCTCACATGCTCTGAGACTCAGCCTACCTCCCTTGGATGAGTCCTAGCATAGTTCTAGCAGGGTGACATAAAACACCATTTCTAGATTCCATGGAAAGTTAGAAGGAGATTATTCCAGTTGGGTAAGAGTGAGAGGAAATGGGCACTGGGGAACCTTCTCTTCTGCCATCTTCTTCTAAACTTCTACAGAAATTTTTAAATTTAAACTTCTACAGAAATAAACATTTAGTTGGAGGACATCTCAACAGCCCAAATGTTAGGGGTTTTTTTTGTTGTTGTTGTTAAAAATCTTTTTTTCCCTTTTGAGCAGCTTTGTAGTAGAAACATTGATTTCCCCAATGAGGACACTAGCAACTTCCAAGGGTGAGTATTTCAAGTTGGAAATCATCACAAAGATGTCTGGATCATTAGGACAGAACAAACATTGGTCAGAAAAGCACTGACAGTCCTCAAACTCACACACACACACACACACACACACACACACATGCACACACACGCACTCAGAGCAGAGCAGCGTGGGCAGAACCTTGGTGAAATGATTATGTAGGTTTCTTAACTGGATCCCCTAAGGATCTGTGATTGCATCAGTGAGAAAAACACATGCAACCCTGTCTAATCCCATCTATGATTTAGTGAAGAAGTCCTACAGAATTGTTTGAAACACACACAGGTGGTTGGAGGGACTCAAAGTCACCCCGCCTGTGTCTGAGGCAGAATTCGATCCCGGGCTTCCTTGATGCCAAGGCCAGCTTTTTATTCCCTACCAGTACCAGACTGCCTCTCTTTCCCATCTGAAATCCAACATTGACTCCACCTTGCAAAATTATTTTTAGATTATTATTTATTTTATTATCTATTAGAGGATTATGTATTAAATTGTTATCTACCTGAATATCCGCTGGTAGCAGAACTAACACTGAAAACTTTAATCACCAGCTGGACTTTGGCATAGAAATCAAGGTTCTGACAGAATCCCTGGTCCAGAGCAGGGAAGCACAATAGTTTGTGAGGTGGGATGTCTGGGTTCTGGGTCTCATTTGATCATTGATTGACTATGTGACCATTACCAACTACCACCTGCCCTCCCACCACCATCTATGGCTCATTTTCCTCATCTGTGAAATGGGTAGAATTCATATGTTCATTTATTCATCCAATGAGCACTTAATCCAATAAGTGAATACTAGAGGCATCATGGGCTATATTGATTAAAGTGATGGGCTTCAGTTCAAGGAAATCTGGGCTCTAAATCCCACTTTGGAAAACTAGCTGCATTTCCCTGGGCAAAACACTTACTATTTCCTAATTTCAGCTTTCTCATCCATGCAATGTGGGGCTTGCCTAGATCATCTGCAAGGTATTTTTCAGCTCTACTCTAGATCCTGTTAGGTGCCAGGCATGGCCATAAATCCTGGGAATGCAAAGACAAAAATAGGAAAAAGAAAAGAAACAGTTCCTGCCTTCAAGGAGCTTACCCTCAAGGAGACACAATATGTCCACAAGTAAGTAAATAGGAACTCTATCCAAAGAGTGTCTTAGAATCCTGATATGGCCTAATCTGATTACCTTAGAGCTGAGTGCAGGCCTGGGGCTGAAATGAAATTAGCTTGAGCCTAAATGAAATCAGGCAAAAGGAAAACCAGATATAAAAACAAAAAAAACAAAAACAAAAAAAAAACCAAAAGATTGAGCAAAGAGGCTGCCTTTCCTCAGGTCAGAGCAATTCCTCTCTCTCTCTCTCTCTCTCTCTCTCTCTCTC
>NW_025353311.1:0-2664 GCF_016433145.1 Gracilinanus agilis
GAAAGGAAAGGAAAAGTATAAAAAGAAAAAAAGAAAAAAGAAAAAGAAAAGAAAGTCCCCATTTTCTGCTTATAATTCTAATATTGAATTCCATAAGTCTTTATTATTTATTGTGTGCTTTTGAGTGCCAAGCACTGTGTTAGACACTGAGGATTCAAAGGCTAAGAGAGGAAAAAATAAATGCACTTTTTGCCCTCAAAGACCTTATATTCCAGGGGCAGGGGAAGAGCATGGAATACAAAAGTGAGCCAAGGCAAAAAGAGATGCAAAAGAATTTCACTGGGTGTGGGGCGTAGCAAGCCTGAGAACAGCCTCTCGTAGAAAGCAGCAGCTTCGGCTAAGCCTTGAAAGGAGTTCGCTGCCCCAAGGAGCCGAGGTAAGAGGAGAGAACATTCTAGGTATGGTGGGGAGATGTGACCGAGAACATCAGGGAAGGAGAAGAGCCAGCAGGCCCCCAGACTCCCTGGAAGAGAATTTATAGACAAGGCGAGTGCCATAGTGTCCGTTTGGAAAGGAAGGTTGGAGACTGATGGCGAAGACAGTCCAGGCTTCCCAGAGTCTTTGAAGATCAAGTCTCAATAACCTTCTTAGAGAAATTACTCCAGCTTTAGTAGCCTGTGGAGAATCTGAGCAACCCCAGGGGACACTTTACCTCCAGGCGCCTCTGACGGCATCGTTTTATTTTTGTTGTCGCTGTTTCGGCCCAGAGAGATCTTCTGAAATTTTGTAGGAATATATTTTCTATTAAAAAAATATATAAGGGGAAGCTAGGTGGCTCAGTGGATTGAGAGCCAGGCCTAGGGATGGGAAGGGCTGGGTTCAAATCTGACCCCAGCCACTTCCTAACTCTGACTCTGGGCGTGTCACTTGACCCCATCGCTAGCCCTTACCGCTCTTGTGCCTAAGATCCAATACACATGTATACATGAATGCATTCAGATAGCTCAAATATATATTGATAAATATATTTAAACAGACACACAGACACTGTCTTAGAAAAGCCGACATCTCAAAGTCTCATTTCCTCCGATGGCGGTGATGCTGATTGCTCAGAAGCAGCCATCAGGAGGCAGAGTCCTGGGGTAGGAGGAGGAGGACCCCCCTGAGCAAGGATGCTCACCAGGGTTCAAGCACAACCATTTGTCCCGGTATGAGAAGGGATAGTAGCAAACGACAGTCACACCTAGGGGTCCCAGTGGGTGTTTTTCACCAACTAAAATGTGCAAAGGTTAATAAAAGTCCCCTCTTCTTACCCACATTCTGTCTTTTCTAGCATAGGCGCATCTATCCCTAACCCTACGGCAGCCCTGTGAAGACTCAGTGAATTCTCTCCAAGGGTTTCTATGGCCCCCAGAAAGTTGTCCTGCGTCGGCCAACCTGGTGAGGAGCTGCCCTGGGCATAGAGCAAGGCTAGTCCTTCCTTAGACAAGAATCTCAGGCTGTTAAGCCTCAAAGTCCTTTTGACTTTGTAGTAACCGTCAGAGCGTGGGCTCTCTTGGCTTAGCCTGAGACACCCTAAGACCACCTCTCTCCCATGAAAAGACTTTGGTGGAGGAATTTAGTGGCAGATCGTTGTGCATAACTGAGGCATTTTCCATGAATTTGATGAGACATGCAAACAGCAATTTTGAAAACTATTTTAATATTGAAATGACTTGGTGGGATGGCAGGGAGGGGAGAGAAACGCTACTAAGATGCTTTTTAATTTGGAGGGTCTCCTTTCAGCCCATTCCCAGGGTGTCATACAGTTTGCCACGGCTTACTTAAGTCTGCCAACTATGGCACATCGTATCAGTGAACCGTAGAGACATGGAAGAGATTTAAGGAATCACCGTGTAGAACCCCCTCATTTTATAAGTGGGGAAACTGGAGCCCATGGAGTAGAAGGGGTTTACTCCAGGACACAAATATAGAAAGAGCAGTCATTTAGGTGTAATTTCACAAAGGCAGCACAAAGGATGCCAGTTCCAGCCCTCCCTCTCCGGTTGTACTAAAGTGAAGCTCTAGTAGACGGTGAGTCAAACCCGCAGCTACACCCAGTCAGCACAGCAAAGCTCTCCCAGGCCAATCTCTCTTGGGACTATTTCTCCTGCTTCTTCTCTGGGACCTCTACTGGTCCTATATGATATCTGAGTTAGGGTGAATCATTTTTTTTTAGTTCCCATCATGCCTCTGGTCGTTGGCACTAGGTCATGTTGTTTAACCTAAAGAGTTTCAGATTAGCAAGACTAGAAGTGGGCAGTATTATAGGTGACATCTGTCTTGTATAATGAGTACAGCCAGACTTTACTTTCTGCTCTTCCTACACATGGTAAATCACTGAAGAGACAATACTAGATTCTAGTTCCTGACTCTTCATTTGGGGCTTTTTTCACTATATCCAATGAACCCTACCGAAATTTCCAGAATTTGGATTTTGTGACATTGACATTGCTGACTTCTCAAAGATCTTCCCCCCCCCACCCCTAGAAACATTTAAATCCCCTTATTCAATATGTCTGTGCTTATCTCTCTCTCCTCCCATCTTCCCTCTCTCCAGCTCTCCATCTGTCTTTCTTTCTCCCTCTCCATCTCTTTCTATTTCTCTCTGTGTATCTTTTTGTGCCTCTCTGTCTTTATCTCTCCATCTCCCTCTCCCTTTCTCTCTCTCTCCCTCTCTCTCTC
>NW_025353312.1:0-3692 GCF_016433145.1 Gracilinanus agilis
TATCAACTAAACTGTCCTTATCAGAGATGATAAAGAGATCTCCACAAGCATACATCTTATCTTGCCCCAAAACAGGCTAATAGCTTATTTTTCTGCAATTAATGCTAAACCAAGTCAGCTCTCTTCCTACCTGCCCCCATATTTTTCACCTATGATATATTTGCTATGTTCCTCTATCAGAATGTAAGTTCCTCTAATGGATACTATAAAGACTTGAACAATTGTTTGTCTATCAACAGACTGTCAGGATAGCTGATTCTCTCTTATGCTTATATATATGCATATATATTATTGGATATATGCTTTGATTTATGCCAAAAGCGTTATATATCAATTATTAGATATATATTTTACAAATATGCAATAAAATAGTTTCTATTCATGTATTTCTTCGTCTTTGCTTCAAGGTCTACAAAGCATTTTACTTTAGAGAATCTAATGAGGTAGGAAGGAGAAATATTAGCATCTCAGCTTTACAGAAGAAATAGAAAAGAGCTTATAAATGGCAGATGCTGGGTTTCAACCCAGGATTCCTTATTCCAAGTTCAGTGTTCATATTATGTCCCCATTCTGCCTCATTGGGGGAAAGCAATGTTCTATCCATCGAGTATTCTCTCTAGCAAGCTATGATACTAAGGAACATTTTAAGACTGAATTTAATTTGGAATATGGATATTTGCATGAAAAATAAAGTATTTAGAAAGTTGATAATGACCAATAATTCAAACATTACAAATTTATTTGATTGATTAGGAACCTACATTTTAATGATTATATAAATATTTTAGAAATGTATTCATAATTTGATTATTTAAAATGAATTCTGTAAAAATATATTTAGTTTTCTGAGGCTGGAAAGTATGACATTCAAGGCTTTGAGATAAAATTGATTATTGAAACACACAAAAATCTGAAAAGCTATTGTGAAACAATTCTATGATTCTCAATGGAAATCATGTTGTGATAGCAAAATTATGTCAGAAAAGGCTAAAAGCATTATATTAACAAAATAATAATTATATTAATTATGGAATGATTTAGATTTTGATGGGACATAAGATATCATCAAAACTAGTTCCCTAAAATCAAGGGAGAAATAATAAAATCGAAAGTAAAAGAACTATTGAATTAAGAAATAAGACTAGAAGCTTGAAAGACTAGAAGTTTGAAAAAACAGATAAAATAGACAAAGTACTGGTCAATCTAATAAAAAAGGAAAGAAGAAAACCAAATTGACAGTATCAAAGATGAAAAGGGAAAACCTCACCTCTAATGAAGGGGAAATTCAGGCAATCATTAAAAACTATTTCACCCAATTATATGGCAATAACTATAGCAATCTAAGAGATATGGATGAATATTTACAAAAAACTTTTGAAAGTTATAACTGAGAGATAGAGGTGAATTTCATAGGAGAATGTAAGTTGTATTTTGCCTACCCTAAATTAGAAGTTACCTATTTTGGCGTTCTCTGTTTTAAATTTAATTTTATTGATTAAGAAAATATTTCCACTGTTACATGATTCATGTTCTTTCCCTCTCCTCCTCCCACTATCCTCCTATAGCCAATGCACAATTCCACTGGGTTTTACATGAATCATTGATCGAGTTATCTTGGAGTTTTCTATGTGAAGATTCTAAAGTAGCTGTCCATTTCCTTCTAATTTTACAGGTGAGGAAACTAAAGCAAAGAGGGTTAAGTTACTTGCCCAAGATCACGGAACCAGTATGTATCTAAAGCCATATTTAAAGTCAGGTCTTTTTGACTCCAGATCTGGCACTCTAATCTACTGTCCCACCTATCTACACTTTTAACACATAGTAAGAACTATAGAAATATTAGCTATAATTAGCATATATTGATTTGTACATAAAGATTGACTAATATTTACTGGTCCTCCCAAAAGTAAGTTGTTCCAGTTTGTTTTCCATTTTTCTTTATATAACTTGTACATATTAATATATTTTTATGCTTTCTACCTCCTCAGATGTTGGATTTTTCAGGGAAGGGACTGATATTACTTTTCTTTTTATTATTACATTTAACACAGTGATGGATAACGCTAAACACGTAATATAGGGGTTCTTATGCAAAAACATGTGAGTATTGTACTTTTTTAAAACATTTATTAATAATCATTTTTCACATGGTTACATGATTCATGCTCCTACTTTCCCCTTCACCCCCCGCACTTCCCCCACCTATGGCCAATGCACATTTCCACTGGTTTTGTCATGTGTCCTTGATCAAGACCTATTTCCAAATTGTTGGTGGTTGCATTGGTGTGGTAATTTTGAGTCCACATCCCCAATCATGTCCACCCCGACCCATGCGTTCAAGCAGTTGCTTTTCTTATATGATTCCTCTCCTGCAGTCCTTCCTCTGAATGTGGGTAGTTTTCTTTACCATAAATCCCTCAGAGATGTCCTGGGTCATTGCATTGTTGCTGGTACAGAAGCCCATTACATTGGATTTTACCACAGTATATCAGTCTCTCTGTACAATGTTCTTCTGGCTCTGCTCCTTTCAGTCTGCATCAGTTCCCGGAGGTCTCTCCAGTTCGCCCGGAACTTCTCCAGTTTGTTATTCCTTTTAGCACAATAGTATTCCATCACCCACATATAACACAGTTTGTTCAGCCATTCCCCAATTGAAGGACATACCCTCCTTTTCCAATTTGTTGCCACCACAAAAAGCACAGCTATAAATATTTTCGTACAAGTCTGTTTATCTATGATCTCTTTGGGGTACAAACCCAGCAATGGTATGGCTGGATCAAAGGGCAGGCATTCTTTTATAGCCCCTTGAGCATGATTCCAAATTGCCAGCCAGAATGGCTGGATCAGTTCACAACTCCACCAGCAATGCATTAATGTACCAATTTGGCCACATCCCCTCCAGCATTCATTACTCTCCCCTTCTTTCATTTTAGCCAATCTGCTAGGTGTGAGGTGATACCTCAGAGTTGTTTTGATTTACATTTCTCTAATAATTAGAGATTTGGAACACTTTCTCATGTACTTATTGATACTTTTGATTTCTTTACCAGAAAATTGCCTATTCATGTCTCTTGCCCATTTATCAATTGGGGAATGGCTTGATTTTTTATACGATTGATTTAACTCCTTGTATATTTGAGTAATTAGACCCCTGTTAGAGTTTTTCATTATAAAGATTTTTTCCCAATGTGTTGTTTCCCTCCTGATTTTGACTACATTGTTTTTGTTTGTACAAAAGCTTTATAGTTTAATATAATCAAAACCATTTAATTTACATTTTGTATTTTCTCTAACTCTTGCTTGGTTTTAAAGTCTTTCCTTTCCCAGAGATCTGACAAGTATATTATTCTGTGTTCACTTAACTTATTTATAGTTTCCCTCTTTATATTCAAGTCACTCACCCATTCTGAATTTATCTTGGTGTAGGGTGTGAGATGTTGATCTAGACCTAATCTCTTCCATATTGTTTTCCAAATTTCCCAGCAGTTTTTGTCAAATAGTGGATTCATGTCCCAAAAGTTGGGCTTCTTGGGTTTATCATACACTGTCTTGCTGATGTCATTTACCCCAAGTCTATTCCATTGATCCTCCTCTCTGTCTCTTAGCCAGTACCATATTGTTTTGATGACTGCTGCTTTATAGTATAGTTTAATATCTGGTACTGCTAGGCCCCCTTCCTTCACATTTTTTTT
>NW_025353313.1:0-3663 GCF_016433145.1 Gracilinanus agilis
GCTACCTAGCTATTGCTCTTACTCGAACTGGGGGGAAGGCTGGTTTGTTTGTTTTTCTTTTCCCAACCAAATATCCCCTTCATTGTTTTCTTCAGTCAGACAGGAAAGATTCTGAGGTCAAGGGGTTGGGCCCAGGAATACTAATAACTGATGTTTATATAATACTTTAAGAATTGCCAAGAGCTTTGCCTGTGTCTTCTCATTTGGGCCTTAGCACCAGTCTGTGAGCCGATTATCGCCATTTGAAAGATGAGAGGTTAAGTGGTCATACAGTGAATAAATGATAGAAACAAGAGGAGTCCGAAGTCCTGGGTTCAAGTTCTGGTGGAGCCCCTTTCAAGATGCATTAGTGTGTGGCCAGTTACTTAATCTCCCCCAGGCCTCAGTTTCCTCCTCTGTATTATAGGTATAATAATATTTGCAGCTAGGTGGTACAATAACACAAAGAGAACCCAACCTGGAATCAGGAAGACTCAGTCTTCCTGAGTTCAAATCTGGCTTCGAGCACTCATTGGCTAAGTGATCCTAGTGTTTGCCTCAGTTTCCCCCTCTGTAAAATCAGCTGGAGAAGGAAATGGAGAACCACTCCAGTATCTCTGCCAAGAAAACCCCAAAAGGGATCATGAAGAGTCAGATACAACTGGTTTGCCTCAGTTTCCTCATCTGTCAAATGAGCTGGAGAAGGAAATGGCAAACCACTCCAGGATCTCTGCCAAGAAAACCCCAAATGGGGTCATGTAGATTTGCACACAGCTGAAGTGACTGAACAACAACAAAATTTACACAATCTGAATTGTGAGAATCAATGAGCTCATGGATGTAAAGGGTTGTGTAAACATTTATTGGGTTTCGCTTGGAAGCCTCATCCTCTCCTGACTTCACATCTAGTGCTCTAGCCCACCATCCCTAGAAGGGGCACCGAATTCGTGGCGGTGACTTGGGTGGTCAGCGAGAGCTGCCCTGGCCCCGTGGCAGAGTGCGGAGCTGCCTTCCTCCCTGACCCAGTTCCCTCCTTGACACCATGGAGGTCACTTGCAACACTTCTATGAGGAAGTAAATTCCCCAGCTACCAGCGTCCCACATAGTGATTGAAGTGGAGTCTTAGCAAGGAATTTGTCTTTCGTTGATATATTTCTTTCATTTCCCCACCCCACAACCCCCCAAAATATTTTTTCCCATCACAGTATAGGGCTAAGAGAATCAGACCACCTGGGAGAAATAAGTTTATAAGACTTAAAGTTGGAGGAGTCCTTAGAATCATCTAGCCCAGCCTCCCATTTTTCAGATAAGATCATTGAGGTCTGAAGTCACAGAGATTCTCACTCGAGTCTTTGGACTCTCTTTCTTTCTCAGTCCCTAAACCCTATGAAATGTGAGGCCTTCCGGGTTTCCTCTTCTGTAAAATGAGGACCCCACAAGCCTTGGATGAACAGAGAAAGGTTTTCTTTGTCACCCCATCTTCCCGCCACTAGATTTCTTTGGGATTCCGGCTTGGCATTTTATTTACATGGAGGATGTCCATAGCCACGGGACAGGGAGATGCCTCTAAATCCCTGCTCTAGGGCGCGGGTAGTCTGAGGCTGGCTTCCATAGGACCATTAACTCTTCCTGGATAGAAGACACTCTGCCTGTACATCCCCTCCCCATCCCCGCCCCCTCCTTATCTTCTCTCTAAGCTAAGCTGGAGACTCAGAGCATCTGAGAGGAGGGCCATAGGCAGAAGTCTGAGCTCTTTCTAAAACCCTATTGAAAAATAATAAAAAGGTAATGACTTTGTCATTACCGAACACTGGTTTGCCTTTTCTTTCTAGGTTCTGACCATAAATAACTAACCCATTAACCTTCCAAGTGGACACACGCACACGCACACACTCACACACACACACACACACTCAGGCACAAACACTCCATCCCTCTCTCTCCGAGTCAGCCATCATCCCTGACTCAACTCCTACAGGGGATGCGAAGACGGAACCCAAACTGTGCCAGCGCTTGAGGGCTCGCTGTTCCACTGGAGTGGGCTTGGGGGACACGGAGCACCCACCCAGCTCAGATCCATGGTCATTCGGAGGGAGGGATGAGCGCCAACCATCGGGGAGGCCCTCCTAGAGGAGCTGACGGCCCGCCGTTCGATTCTCTGAATGGAGATGGAGAAGCGAGAGCATAAGCGAGGAATTCCAGGAATGGCGGCCAACCAGTGCAAAGACGTGGCCGGAGCAAATAGAACATGTTGTTCAGGAATAAAGTAGGCCAGTGCAAATGGCGCATAGAGTACCTGAGGAGAAAGAAGGTGTGATCGATGTGTTCAGATAAGTTGGAAGCAGACTAAGAAGGGCTCCAAAGGCCAGATAGGAGAAGATTCATCATGTACAGAGTCAAAGCAGAGGTCATGGCAGAGGCCTTCCCTTAGGGAGTTTCTATACTACTGGCTAGAGATCAACTCTGTACACTCATGATTAAACAAGTACGTTCAACGGAATACGAGGCAAGTGATGGGGCTGATGACTGAGGAGTTCCAGGAAGACTTCATGAAGGAAGTGGCCCCTCGATTGTGCTGGGAAGGGAACAAGGGATACCGAAAGTCAGAGATGGGGGAAGAAAGCATGGCCGTCTAAGAGGCCGGACAGAGGCTGAACTCTCTCTAAATCCTATTTCAAAATAATAAAAAGGTAATGATGTGGGGGCAGCAGGATGGCTCAGTGGATTGAGAGCCAGGTCTAGAGACAGGAGGTCCTGGGTTCAAATCTGGCCTCAGACACTTCATAGCTGTGTGACCCTGGGCAAGTCACTTAACCCCCATTGCCTAGCCCTGTAACAAATAAAATTAATATAGAAGGAGATATATAAAAGTTATTAGGGTTTAAAAATTAAAAAAAAAAAAAGGTAATGACATGGAGCAGGTAGTTGGTTCAGTAGATTGAGAGCCAGGCCTAGAGAGGGGAAGTTCTGAGTTCAAATCTGAGCTCAGACACTTTCTAGTTATGTGACCCCATTGCCTAGCCTTAACCACTTTTCTGCCTTGCAACCAATACACAGTATTGCTTCTAAGATGGAAGGTGAGGGTTAAAAAAACAAGAGGCTAGAATGTCATGAACAGAGAATGGCTAGTGGCTAAGTTGACTAGAATGGAGAGTACATGAAGGGGGAGTAGTATGGAATAAGGCTGGATAATGGTGGACTTCCAGTGTCTAGTTGAGGAAAAAGCTTGGGCTGGAGTGCCTGCTGCTCCATCTACCAACTATGTGACCTTGGGCCAGTCTTCTGGCCTCTTCTCTGGGCTTCAGTTACAAAGCAAGCATGCTCTGCCTCCCTCACAGGATTTTGTGAGTATTGAATGAGTTAACAGATTCAAGAGTTATTTATAAACTGGGAAGGCCCATCCTGTGGAGCATGCATAGGCTCGGGCCCAGGCACTGGCCACAGCCAGAAAATATTTGTCATATGTTGTATGAACATTCTTACATGTATATACATGGGAAAGATAGTGCTAGAGTCAGAGGGCCTCACAAGTCATCTAGAGTCCAGCTCCTTTGCTCACTCGCTCTCTTTCTTTCTGTCTCTCTTTTTCTTTCTTCTTTTCTTCCTTCCTTCCTTCTTTCCTTCCTTTCTTTCTGTCTTTTTTCTTTCTTTCTTCCTCTCTTCTTTTCTTTCTTTCATTCATCT
>NW_025353314.1:0-7683 GCF_016433145.1 Gracilinanus agilis
ATTTTATGTATTATTATATATTACATTGCGTTATGTGCTATTATAATATATTTATATTTACTGTAATAAATAATAAAATAATACATAATATAATAATACTAATAATAACTAAACTAATACCAATAGCTCACACTCACATCATGCCCTCCTATGTGTGCCAAAGCACACCATGATGATTATCTTGTTTTTTCCCCTCCTACAACTATGGGAGGCAGATGGTATTATTATTTTCTTCATACGGATGAGGAAGAGGAAGGGTTAGGATGACTCAGCCAGAAGAGAAGACTGAAGCATGGACAAAGAGTCTTTCATCAGTCACACTTAATGTGAAAGACCCTTCAGTGGGGAAGATGGTGGACCAAGAATGTTTCATGTCCAGGAAGGTCACAATTAAGAGGAAATCCTCTCAAATCACAGAGAAGGGCCAACACAAGGAATGGGTCGTTGCCTGGGAATGTTAATTTTCCAGCCTGTGAACAGGCTTGAAATTTAGATCCCTCTTAAATCTCACTTCAGTCTATCTTTGCAGCCTTAGTCCATATTACTTCCTTCCATGTACTCAGTCCCAACCAAGCAGCCTGACTTGTTCCTCTTCCCACCTCTATACCCTTTGCATAGGTTGCCCTATAGACCTAGAACAAGTTTCATCCTTATCTCTGCCCAGTGAATCTCCAGCTTCCTTCAAGGCTCAACTCTGGTACCCTCTCCTACAGGAAGCCATTCTGATTTCCTTAATTATTAATGTTCGCTCCTTCCTCAAACTGCCTTGTGTTCCTTTACATACATGTTCATTTTTTTTCTCCCCCAGTGAAATCTTAGGAAGCCAGAGAGCACAGCCAGTGAACAGAGCCAGACTTGGCATCAGGAAAATCCAAATTCAAATCAAAACTCAAACATTGTGTGACCCTAGGAAAGTCACTTTACTTTTTTACCTGTCTCAGTTTCCTCCACTGTAAAATGGAGATGATAATACCACCCACCTCCAAGAACTCTTGTGAGGATAAAATGAGATACTTGAAAAGTGCTTTACAAACCTTACAATACTATATAAATGCTATTATCATTGTTGGCATCCCCAGTACCTAGCACAGTGCTTGTCTGTTGTGGTTGCTTAATAAATGTTCATTGAATTGTACAGTACCGCATCTCTTCTTCAAAAGGTTTTTTCATAAGATAGATGTTTATCCAGCTAGCAGGCAAACACAGTTGATTGAAATGACCTACCTATGGCCACTTCCTTGATTAATAATCGCCTATGCCTCTACTGGGTTCAACTTAATACTGTGTGGAAATTTGATTTTTCTAAATTTATTTCTTAAAAGTTAAACTTTACAATAGCTCAGTGAGACAAAGCACTTATTTTCCCCAATGGTACCTTATTGATTTGGTAAAGAAATATTCTTCACAAAGATATATGAGGCCAAAAAAGAAAATTAAATAAAATCCTGAGCTCCAAAAGCCAATTTGCTCCCCTCTCTGACTGTAAATGCTTTAAAATAAGCATCATTATTCCTAGCACTTAGCACAGTGCCTGGCACATACTAGGCACTTAATAAATATATCTAAACTTAAGAGAAGAAATAAACAATTTCAGTGAAATAAAGTTCATTTTGTGCTCTTCTCTTACGCTTAGATGTTCCTAGTTGCCTTCTTCCTTAGGAAGGAACTCTTGTACTGAATGAGCAATAACCTAAGATCACAGGGGCTACCCTGGCTTTAAAATGAATTGTTGCCATATTCCAGCTACAACTGGAGATGGTGATGCTAATGCCCTAAGTTTCCTCAGAGTCTTATAGCTAGGAAGTGTCTGAGGCTGGATTTGAACTCAGGAAGTCTTCCTGACTTGAGGATCCACCAATCTATCCACTGAGTCAGGATCATTATGAAATCCATCTTCAATAAGCCAAGGTGTTCTGACTTTACAAAGAACCGTGGCCTTCCATGGAAGCTGCTTTCATTGACTTACTTATTTCTCTGTTTTCGAGCCTCAGAACCCTACAGAGTCTCCCAGACAAAATTCAGAACCACTCAAAAGGGCTTGAATTATCAATTGATAAGAAAAACCAAATGGATGAAGAATGGCTACCTTCTACAGTATGACATGTAGTTAGACAGACAACCTATAGAACTTGTCCATCAATATAAATATCCCAGATGGGATATTTAGACCTCAAAATGTATGAGTTGGGTCTAGAGTTAAAACAAGGGGGGAAGAGGAAGAAGGAGAATAGGTTCATTGCCTTCAGGATATTGCAAAACTCCTTTCAGAACCCCAAACTTCTCCCAGAAATGAAAGTTCATCATTTTAATACCAATATTCTACTTGTGTTGTTGATTTCCACTTGGATGTTTCATTGGTATTTCAAACTCATTAGGTCATCAGTAAAAATATGGGGAAGGACATGGTGACTTGTGTAGTCTTCAAAAATCTACCAAATCCACCAAATGTGGATGGGATTTTTATGCCCTTACATGACCAGGAAGCAGCAATAGGAAAATGGGCCTATCAGGTCCTAGTACCATTTTACCTCTTCTAGAGAAAACTCACAAGAAAGAAGGAGGGGTGGGTCTAATTTAATGTTGTAGGGAAAGGATGGTAGATCATTGGTCCCAACATAACTCTTCTACACATTCTAGCCCAATGGCACTATTAACTGATCCCCTAACTTTACATTTCATGTCATGTATTTGCACAAACCTTTTTACCAAAAATGCAGGCTCAGCTCAAGTGCCACCTCCTCTGTGAAGTCTTTCTGACTGTCCTAGTTGTTAGACCTCTGTCTCTCCTCAAATGATCCTGAATTTATTTAGCTGTTTAAGAGTTGAATCCTCCTAATAGAAGGGAAGCTCACAGGGGGCAGAATCTTTTTTTTCTCTTTGTGTCCACAGCATGAAACACCCTTTTTTATTCTAACAGGAATTTAGTAAATGTTTGTTGAATTATAGATATTTTCAATAAACTGATAAATCTATAATTTGTTCCCCATTTGTTCCTTCCCCCTTTTGGCCATACTCAGCTTTAGCAAGACACAAAGAAAGGAAGATTTTACCTTACATTTAAGGATCTAGTCTGTTTTAGGGGCAGGGGCTCTGGAGTTGTGATTTTTTCAATACAGGGAACTTTTAGCAGACAAACTCTTTCTGATGATATAAATGAGTTTGTTTGTTTTTTATCAATAACTGAATAGTTTTGGTGAGCTATCTGGGGCAGAGAGGTGACTTGCCCAGGGTAGCATAGCCTAGCATGTGTCAGAGGACTAGCTCTCCATTTACTAAGCAACACTGTCTCTCACTTCATTAATAGGCCTGAATAAATAATTTAGATAGAGCAATATCAAGACCGTTATTGAGTAATAATACTAGGAATCAACGATGACCTATAGTATGTTCCCTTCAAATAATTCTAAAGCATATTATTTTTACTCTGTTGTTATTAGCTGTTATCACTGCAGGTTATGCAGAGGTGATATGCAAAGAGATTCTCATTTGAGAATCTATGATTTGATAGAGCCATGCCAAATATTTGATACTGTTTATATCATGTTTTCATTCAGGCTAACACCTTTGACTATAGCGTTTCAGAACCAGTACAGTATGTGAGATTGTACTGACTGCCTTTTTAAAAAAAAAACTATTGTGAGAAGTCAGAAGGTGCAGAGAAAATAGAAATTTCGGACATGGAAGAAGCGACAACAAACCAAAAATTGAATGAATCAGAATCACCTAAAAATCATGTTATTCCCAAGATTGCACTCTGCTAAGTAAGTGAGAAAGGCAGAATCTGCTCGGCACCATGTCCCTAGGTTTAAAACAGCTGAGAACCCTGTGGGTGAATGAAGTAGAGTAGCCACAGCCCGTGAAGCAAAGCGTTGGCTTCATAATGGACCATATCCAACTCTAGCTCAGAAAGGTGGGGCAGGAAGGGACACTTAAATATATTTTGTTTCTCCAGAGACAAGTTGTAGAAAGGAGAAACAGGACACACTTACATCTTCTTGTTCTTTTGCAGGAAAAAAAAGTTTTTTTAAGAGTTATCCCACCATGGCAGAGCTCTATATATACTGTAGTGTTTTAGAATCTAAAAGGGACATGAATGATTGCTAATAAAGTTACTGCTAGAAAGCCACCTTACAAATGTGTTCATTTTGTATTTCAGACACCTGTTGCAAAAAAATGGCTATTATTCTTTTCTGTTCTTCTATCACAGATTTAATAAAGTTGCAAGACTTCCATAGAGAAGGTGCTTAAAAATGTTTGATTAATGAATGACTGAATGAAGATAATAATAGCTTGCTTAATAGAGATAAGAGTAGTACAAGGGAAGAGTGGGTAACTCAGGTTTTTGCAGAATCCAAGTTCAAGTCCTGACTCTTCCACTCAATAGCAGGGTGGTTTTAGATAAGATTTACTCATCTATAAAACAAGGAGATTGAACTAGGTGACCACAAAGGTCTCGTCTATCTCTGGATATAAGATTCTAGGATCCCATGGGGCAGCTGGAAAATGAAGGAATTCTTAAAGATCAGGCATTTCAACCTCACACTGAATGCAGAAATCCTCTTCTAAGAAGGGAGTGTGGGGACAATAATGGGGCAAAATAAGAAGGTAGAATGGGGCAATGTGAAGAGTACTAAACTGAGAGCACTATAACTGGGGTTCTGGTCTTGATTCTGCCTCTAAGTAGCTGTGTTACATTAGGCAAGTCATAATCTTTCTAGCCTTCAGTTTCCTTATCTGGAAGCCCTTAAAAGCCTGTAATTTATCATCTCCCCAACCTCCATCCCATGTAGGCATCCCCTCTGCAAAAGGTAAGGTTAGCCAACCTCAACTTGTGCATTCCCCAAGGTGAGAACTCAATATCTTATGAAGCAATCCATTCCGTTTTGGGACATCACTAATTATCAGAAAGTGCATTGTTCTTGGTGTCATTTAGGTATTCAGTCATGTCAAACTCTTCTTACCCCAAGGGTTCTATTTTCCACTATCTCTTGAAATCTGTTCAAGTTCATGTTTGTTATTTTAATCTATCCATCTCATCTTCTGATATCCCCTTCTCCCTTTGTCTAATCTTTTCCATCAGGGTCTTTTCCAATGAGTCCCGTCTTCTCATTATGTAACCAAAGTATTTAAGCTTCAGCTTGTGTTTGTCCTTTCAAAGAATAGTAAGAATTAATTTCTTTAAGTATTGACTGATTTGATCTTTTTGCTTTCCAAGGAACTCTCAAAAGTCTTCATCAGCACCTCAATTTAGAAGTGTTGATTCTATGGCACTCAGCTTTCCTTAAAATCTAAATATCACAGCCACATATTACTACTAGAAAAAGCATAATTTGGACTATCTGAACCTTATTCTCAAGGTGATGTCTCTGCTTTTTAGTATACTGCTCAGACCTGTCATAGTTTTTCTTCCAATGCTGAGCAAGTATCTTTTAATTTCGTGTTTGAAGTCACTATCTGCAAAAATGATCTTTGAGTCCAAGAATGTAAAAATCTGATTCTGCTTCCATTTTTTCTCTATTTGCCAGAAAGTGATGGATCGGTTCCCAAAATTTTAGAGTTTTTTAAACCCTTATATTTTATCTTAGAATCAATACTGTGTATTGGTTCCAAGGCAGAAGAGCAATATGGCCTAGGCAATGTTAACCCTTAGACAGTGACCTGTCTAGGATCATGCAACTAGGAAGTATCTGAGGCCAGATTTGAAACCAGGATCTCTCATATTTGGTCCTGGCTCTCTATCCACTGATCCAACTAGCTGACCTCCAATCTTAGGTTTCTTAAATGTTAAGCTTCAAGTCAGCTTTTACACTCTCTTCTTTAACCTTCATCAAAAAGCTTCTTAATTCTTCTTCCCTTTTTACCATCGCATACCTGACATTATTGATATTTTGGATTGTTCTCCCATGGCACTTTGCAAGATGGACTCTGCACAGAAGTTAAATAAAGTAACAACATATAGCCTTGTTATACTCCTTTCCCAATCTTAAATCAATCAGTTGTTCCATGTTCAGTTCTAACTGTTGCTTCTTGGCCTGAATACAGGTTCCTCAGGAGACAAGTAAGATGATCTGGTACACCCATCTCTTTGATGACCTGCCACATTTTGTTGTGATCCAAACAGGCGAAAGTTTTAGTTTAGTCAAAGAAGTAGATTTTTTTTCTGAAACTCCCTTGCTTTCTCCATAATCCAATGAGTGTTGGCAATTTGGTCTATAGTTCTCTGTCTCTTAAAAAACTAGACTGCGCATCTGGTAATTCTTGGGTCGCATATTGTTGAAATTTGTCTTAGAATCTTAAGCATAATCTTGCAAGTGGGTGAAACAAGAACAATTGTTTAGTAATTTGAACATTCTTTAGCATTGCCCTTCTTTAGGATAGGGATGTAAACTGATCTTTCCCAATCCAGTGGCCACTGTTGAGCTTTCCAAATTTGCTGACATATTGAGTGCAGCACTTTAATAGCATTGTCTTATAGAATTTGCTCAGCTAGGATTCTGTCACCTCCACTAGCTGTTGTTAGCAAGGCTTCCTAAGACCTACTTGACTTTATTCTCCTGGATGGCTCACTGTAGATCAATAACTAAACCATTGTCGTTATCAGGGATGTTAAGATCTTTTTTATATAGTTCGTTTGTATATTTTTGCCACCTCTTCTTAATCTAGTCTGCTTCTGTTAAGTCCCTACTATTTTTGTCTTCTATCATGCCCATTTTTGCATGATATGTCCTTTAATATTTCTAATTTTCTTGAAGAGATCTCTTGCTTTTCCCATTCTTTTGTTTTCTTCTATTTCTTTAAATTGTTCATTTAAGAAAACCTTCTTATCTCTCCTTGCTATTCTCTTGAATGCTGCATTCAGTTCGGTATATTTTTATTTATATCAGCTATTTATGAAACCTTATCAGACAGCCATTTTGCTTTCTTGCTCTTCATTTTCTTTGGAAGGTTTTTTTGTTGATGCCTCCTAGATAATATTGCAGACACTCTATCCATGATTCTTCAAGTATTCTTATCCACCAGATTTCATCCCATCAAACTATTCATTACATCCATTTCATATTCATAAGAGATGTTATTTAAGTCATATCTATACAGTCTGGTGGTTTCCCTACTTTAAGTCTAAGTTTGCAACAAGAAACTCATAATCTGAGCCACAGTTAGCTCTAGGTCTTGTTTTAACAGACTATATAGAGTTTCTCCTCCTTTGATTTGTAAATAATCAATCTGATTGCAATATTGAACCATCTAGTGATGTCCACATGTAAAGTCACCTTTTAGGTTGTTGAAAAAGTATCTGTTATGAACAACGAGTTATCTTGACAAAACTCTTATTAGTTTCTGTATTGCTTCATTGTATACTCCAAGGCCAAAGCTGCCTGTTATTCCAATTATCTTTTGATTTTCCACGTTAGCATTCCAGTCCCCTCTGATGAATGTGACATTTTTTATGTTATTTTCAGATATTATGGCTCTTCACAGAGTGGAGTAACTTTCCTCTCTTAGGTTGAAACACAAACTTGTATTACTGTAATGTTGAATGGTTTGTCTTGTATTCAAACAGATATTCTGTAATTTTTAAGATTACACCTCAGGACTGCTTTTCTCACCCTTTCATTGACGATGAGGGTTACTCCATTTCTTCTAGAGGGTTCTTGCCTAAAGTAATATATATATATATATATA
>NW_025353315.1:0-1987 GCF_016433145.1 Gracilinanus agilis
GAGAGAGAGAGAGAGAGAGAGAGAGAGAGAGAAGCGTGGGTCTTGTTTTCCAACATTTGCTGAGTAAACCTCATTTTCCCTTATGGTATAAAGGTGAGCTCAGCCTCCAGGTACCACTTTGCTGCTGGAATTTCCCTGCCCCAAACCCTTTTGCTTCTGGGAGAAAGTCAGGTAATAATAGCTTGTTAGGGCTAGAAGAACATTCACCCCATGGTCCTTATCTTAAAGAGGAGGAAACAGACCTGGGGTAAGGAAGGGGCTTACCCAAGGACACTCAGCCAATCTAGGGCATATTTGAGGTTTGAAACCCAGGTCTTCTGATTTATAGATCAGTTAGTCAGTCAAAAAGCATTTATTGACTGTGATGGCCTAAATGCTGAGGATGCAAAGACCAGCTAAAGATGGTTCCTTCTCTCAGGGAGTTCATGGTCTAAAACAGGGGAAGACAATATGCAGATAGCCTGGAGAAGGGCATTCCAATGACAGAGGAATTGGAAAGGTTTCTTGTAGAAGGTGATGGAGGCTGCCAGTGGACAGTGAGGGGCAATAATAGTAACAAGACCCTCTTATTCTGAAATCTGGCATTTCTCTCCAGGGAGCTCTGGTTAAACATCATCCTGGAGTTTGAGCATTGGTCAAGCATGAACTGTTGATTCTGTGCGCTGGATTGGTAATGCTCTAACCTGGGCATCGGCTTTGTGCCTAATGGGTTTTATACAGTTCTATATTGACTTTAGTTCAGAACTATAAGACATTATTAATTACCTGTTGTGGTTGTCTACTGGGCCATGTTCCTGCCCACCCCCCACCCCCAATATTCTTATTCTGGAAGGACAGCAAGACCTCTCCCACACTGACAAATGAGGACAAAGGGGGGGACCTGGGATCTGCACACTAAGGGCTCTGGCAGTCCAGAAGGATCCCCTAAACCTGCTCATGCTCCTTACTCCCTGGGATGGATGGGTCAGACCCCAAACCCCACCTCCACCTGAATTGGGCCAGGCCCATTCTCCAGCGTTTTCCAGAGAAGTAAAGGTTTCTCTAGAAGAGGAGATGAGGAGCCCCCAGACTCCAACAAATATGCCAACCCTGATCCACAGGGGCAGAGCTGCTACTCTGTGCCTGGGAGTATGACTCCACTACCTATTGGACCATTCCATCAGCCCCAGGGGCAGCTGCATCATCCTAGAGCTGCTCCTCTCTCATCAGCTCCAGAGAGGTTCAGCCATCAGCCCTAGGGCTACCTGATTAGCCCCCAGGTGATTCCACCTGCTATCAGGCTATTTCACCACCTTAAATCTCTTCTTGGAATCAAATTCTTTTCTTACTTCTGGATTGAACAGTTGAGTCTCCCATTCTTGGAGTGGGACCCTGCAACAAACTTGGCTTGTGTTTCCCCTACAGCAAAGGTAGGACTTTAGCTGAGACTTGAAGGAAGGCAGGAAGGCAGGAGGCCCAGAGGAAGAGGAAGAATTTTCTAGGCATGGGGT
Organism: Gracilinanus agilis; assembly: GCF_016433145.1. Classification (NCBI taxonomy): domain Eukaryota; kingdom Metazoa; phylum Chordata; class Mammalia; order Didelphimorphia; family Didelphidae; genus Gracilinanus; species Gracilinanus agilis. The sequence goes on from NW_025353315.1 coordinate 1,491, forward strand.
CCAGCCAGTGAAAACGCTCCAGGGTCAGGAAATAGAATGTCCAGTGCAAGGAAGAGCAAGGAGACCAGGGTCATTGTACCATAGAAAACCTGGGAGAGAGGTGGGAACAGAGATGAAGGTTGGAGGAAGGCTTTAAAAGCTAAAAAGAGAATTATGGAGACAAGAGGGATTTTAATGGGGAAGAGAGAGAAATAAGGGGGTTGACATGATCAGATCGGTGGTAGTTCAGTGGATAGAGAGCCAGGCCTAGAGATGAGAGGTCCTGGGTTCAAATCTAGCCTCAGATACTTTCTAACTGTGTGACCTTGGATAAGTCACTTAACCGCCATTGCCTAGCCCTTACCACTCTTCTGTCTTGGAACCAGTACTTAATATTAATTCTAAATCAGAAGGTAGAGGGTAGCTGGGTTGCTCAGTGGATTGAGAGCCAGGCTTAGAGATGGGAGGTCCAGGGTTTAAATCTGACCTCAGACACGTCCCAACTGTGTGACCTGGGC
>NW_025353316.1:0-6948 GCF_016433145.1 Gracilinanus agilis
ATATATAAGATCTTCAATATAATGAGACCCGTTAATATAGGAGAGTAAGAATGAAATTATGAATGCATAAGAAAGATAAGAAAGGTAAAAACTATTTAAAATTTAAAAATACTATGGCGATATTAATTTTAAAAGATATATTGTGGGCAGAGCATTTCATCTCATGACCTCTGTGAGGATTTTTAATTTTGTTATTTTGTACTTTCCTTTCTTCACAAGGTTATTGAATGTCTATCAGTGGCGTTTTACCCTGCATGCTGGACTGGTGAGCAAGCAGACGCTGTCAATCATATTGAGTTTCTTCTTTTTGTTGTCCAAACTCCTCCTCCTTTGGAATATGGCTTCCCCCCACCCCATATCTAAGTATTTAATTATTTCAGGCCCCCATGGAGTAATATTGCTTTATTTTCTTCTGTTTCAATTTGTTTTGCTTAGTTCTTGTTTATTTTATACCTCCCCACAGATAATTTTGGAAGTTTACCTTTAATGCCTGCCCAGGAAGTTAATCTCCCACACTTTTGCTGACATTTCCACAGAGAAATCCCAGTGAATGTATTTTTTCTTTACTAGGAAACTGTAAAAATGAGTTACTAATTCTATACTTAAACCTTGGCCTCCAATAGAAATCATGTTCTAACAAGAATTAATTTCAAATATTTCTCTTGTTCCACTTCATTCTGAATCACCCTTCAAAATGCTACATTCAAGAAATAGTACACTCAGTTTAACAAGGGAATAGAGGAAGAGCTTTGTGACATTCATTTTCTTAAGAAAACTTTAGAAAATTACAAATATGGAAAGAACCTTTTAAGAAATGGTAATCAATGCATTCTAAGCCCTGGGGAAACATCCATTGGAAAACAATTCAGTCCTTCCCCTTCCCTTGAAGGAGAGAAAGAGAAAGAGGAAGGTTGAAAATAAGAATCAATAATCTTAGTCTATAATATAAAGGAATTTATTGCAGTTCATTATCCTCCCAAATGTGGCTACCATGACATGTCACTGTTTCAGCTTTGTAGTTCCTCCATTTGGAATACTCTTGCTTGATCATTATGGAGTGAGTATTTCTGCAGGTTTTGATTCACAAATATCTTACTTGCTTTTACAAATCCAAAAGTGAGAGAAGAATCCTCCTCTGCTTGCTATAAATTTAAGACAAATCTCTTCCATGGAACTGAGGTGGATGCTGGTGAGTTTCTGACAGAAGCAGAAGGTATCCATCCGTAGGGTCTTAATATTTTGGAAATTATTGGGCAAAAAAGTATGACTATAACACAATTACATAAGGAAAATGCTTCCTAAACTGGAAAATGCTGTAGAATTATTTGGTTTCTTATGATTTTTCTTGTTGCTCTTTGTTTTATTATAAGATGCAATATTTTTTTTTATTTGAGGACAGTACCTTTTTATTCCCTCCTAGGGAACAGTTCCCCAACTGCCTAATACTGTACTTGGTACTATAACAACAAGAAGCATTTGCTGAACATTGATTATGTGCCAGGCACTGCCCTGAACACAGGGTTTCAAAGATTGGCACAAATATGCCTGTCCTTGAGCATTTTACTTTCTAACAAGGAAAAAGTTGTACAAACAAATATGAACATACAAGCTAGATAGAGGGTCTGTTAGAAGTTCTCTCAGAGGGAATTTATTGGTAAGGAGTTCTGTGTCTCAGATAGTATGACTTAGGACCTTTGTCCCTCTCGGGGTCTTTAAACCCCACTGAATTTAGAAAATATTATTGAGAATGGGGGAAAAACAGGAAAAAGAAAGAAAACCACCCAGCATAATTTTTCTTTACATATTGAAATTGCATCACCACTTCAGTGACAGTTGACTGTAAAAACAATCATCATCTCCTGCTTTGTCTGGAATTCCATCTACAGCATGCAGTTGGTCAGTAAATGATTCATGCCATATTGCATTTTATTTCTGTTTCCCTATGCTGCCTCTCCACATTTTCTTGACACTTCAATTCATTAGGCGGGCAGAAGAGAACCACGTGACTGGGAAGCTTTTGTTCAATAACATAAGATCTCATTGCCGACAAACCCCAGTGATTCACCTCTCCTGGCAGAAGGTTGTCACACTTCAACTCCTTTCCTAATAACGGGCTGAAGTCTCCTACCCAAATCCATTCCAGACAAGTCAGGCGTAGTTGATTAATGAGCTCGTGTCCCCTCCCCCAACCTTTCCAAAGAATGTGGGGCAGCTCAAACTGAAGACATGTTGATTAAGACTATGTTGGACAATTAATTATGCATCATAAGAACCTTTAACCTCAGAAAGCCCTATCTTCTTTAATCAGTTGAGACTAAAAATTATCAGATAATTACATTCTTATGTTCTAATCAAGCCCTGGGCAGAGGGAAAAGATGTTGAAGCAAGAATTAGAGCAATGAGTTCTATTTTTTTTTTTTGGTCCAGTTGAGTGCTTGAACAAGATCATAATTTCAATTATTTTATCATAATAATGGATTTTTTAAAAAGTGGTAAACCACAGTGCATTTGGATTGAATATACCAATATGTGCATGGGAAGATGATGATTAACAATGATGCTGGAGATGCCAATGAGGATTTGAAAAAAATGGAATGCAGAAAAAACAAATCAAAGATGCCACATAAAGAAGCTTGTGCTATTGATCTCATTGGTACACACACACATACATGCATGCACCAACACATACACACATACTAGACTATATATAAACACACATTTAGATATACATACACATACATTTATATACAATCACTGGAATACATATAGAGGATGGGGAGTAGGATGCCTGAGTCAGGCACCAAATGGCATCAGATAGATTGATGGAGACTAAGACCTCAGGGTCAGGCACTAATTGATACTTAATGCCAGGAATAAACTACTTTATTTGGACTGGAACCCCAGTCCAGGCACTAGCACATATCAAGGGTCATTAGTAATCAGGACATTTTGCTCTCTTCAGTAAACAGCCATCAGGAGAAATTCCATTAGTTCATGACTGAATAGAGCTACCCAGGGACGACAGATCATCTCATTAAGCCTAGCCTAGAGGAAGGGGCAGATAGACCTTTTCTTTTTTTTTTTTTTTAATAAAATTCTATAACCTACTTCTCCTGGAGCTCCACTTCTACCAGTCTGGAGCACATCTCCCCACTAACTCCAATAAAAGTTTTGTCTGAGATGAACAGAGCTTGAGTGAAAAAATTTTTTTTGAAGTCAGACTGAGACCCAAACCTAACATTTGTACATATATACATACATCTATCTATGCATATATATAAATTTAAAATGTATCTGTTTGGGCATATATAACATATATGTATAAATTTCAAGGAGACATAGAGATCATTGAGTGTCTAATCCCCTCATTTTTTTTAAACCCTTACCTTCTGTCTTAGAATTGATATTAAGTAGTGGTTCCAAGGCAGAAGAGCACTAAGCACTAGACAACTTGGTTTAAGTGACTTGCCCAGAATTATACAACTAGAAAGTGTTTGAGGTCAAATCTGAACCCAGGACCTCCCATCTCTAGACATGGCTCTCTATCCACTGAGTCATCTAGCTTCCTCTTAACACCCTTATTTTATAAATGAGGAAACTAAGACTCAGACTCGAATACTTGCTTTAAGGGACATAGATAATCAGTGACAAATCTTGGACTTAAACCTATAGTCTCTGACTCCAAATCAAGTGTATTTTCTACTGTACCATATTATTCTTTGAGAATCATACCTGAGACATTGAATTGCAAGCGGTCTTTTAACATAAAATATTAGCATGTGTAATATAGAAACTTTGAAAACATACATCCGAGTTAGAAGAGACGTTAAAGATATATAACTGTCACACCTAACAAAGAAGAAAAAGAATGTGTGAATGAATATGAGTTCTACAAACTCATCAGCTGCAAATGACTACACAAATTATTCTAACTACACATCCTTCCCACAAATCTCAATAAAGAGGGAAGAAAGGTGTTTTTCGCATCTTTTCACCTGGACTAGCTCCAGGTATCTTTTCCAAGAAAACTCCAAGTGGAGTCATGAAGATTCAGACATGGCTAATGTGACTGGACACTAACAAAAGAATCAGTTTCCTTGTTGACAGACAGTATCTTTTCTACCAAAGCATATTATTACCCTGGTCTTGACAAGAATGTATGTTCTGGCCTGAAAGGGGTAAAAATAGAAGTCATACAGAATCCCTTTAAAATGTTCCCTAGAGAGTAGAAACAGAAGAAAAACATATGATTGGTCACATGGTTCAATGAGGATATGATTGGGGATTTTGACTTTAAATGATCACTCTATTTTAAATATTAATAATATGGAATTAGATTTTGAACAATGATGCATGTATAACCCAGTGGGAATTGCTCATCAGCTGCAGGAGTGGGAAGGAAAAAGGGGAGAGAAAGAACATTAATCAAGTATCCATGGACAAATATTCTAAATTAATGGATTAAAAATAAAATAAAATAAAATATTTCCCAGATAAGTCCAATAGGATTATAGAACTAGAAGAAAACAGGGAGCTCATCTAGCCCAATACTCTCAATTTACAAATTAAGAAACTTAAGGTCAGATATTAAGTGGTCTGCAACAGCCTCTATTCTCAAAGAAATTACAATCTAATGGGACTGACAGCAAGTAAACAGATATATAAAAAGGATGCTGTAAACAGGATAAATGAAAAATAATTAACGGAAGTGAGGTATTAGAATTATATCTACCAAAGGAAAAAAATGGAAAAATGTGAAGTTTTGATAAGTGGATTTTTTCTGTCGGGATCACCAATATCATCTAATTCACTATTTGGCAGATGGAAATGAAATCCACAAAGGATGTAACTTCCTGAGCATGTACAGAGAACACAATCTGAGTGGCAAAACAGACATGCATATTACATGTGTTTTATTGAAACTTCAGGATCTGATATTCAACCTGGTTTGGGTTCCTAATCTCTCCATTGAATAGACATTAGCTTTTGGAGAGTGATGCATAGAGAGCTCTAAGAGGTATGATTATCTGATTAAGATCATTCTGAACTTCTAGGAGATTCTGAATTCATTAGGGAAGTAGTCTCACAGAAATCAGTGGATCTACATTCTGGACATGAAAATTGGTGTGGGCAAAGCTTAAGGGAAGATGGCATGAGATACTGGGAGAATATTTTAGCAAATAAATATTCCGTGTTTTTTCCTGGTCACTTAGATCCACGGATACATGGGATGCATAGTAATACCTACCAGATTAAGAGGTAAATATTTCCTTTATTTTTATATCAAAACTACAAAGAAAGATATTCTAAATTGATTCTCTTTATAATGCATAATTATTTCTTTGTAAGTTGTATTCATAGTTATTCTAATACCATTCTACATAATTTCATATAAATCTACCCACATATCACTGAAACTATCACTTTCACCATTACTATGGTGCAATAATATTCAATTATTTACATAACAAAATTTCTTCAGTAATTTCTCAATTGATGTACACTTATTTTGTTTCTGGTTCTTCATTATCACACATAAAAAGGTTTCTATACATATTTTGGTATAAATGTGTAATTTTCCTCATTATTTGATCTCTTTAGGATATTGACCTAATAGTGCTATTGCAAAGCAAAATGGTATGTATTATTTAATGATTTTCATACACTGGTACCAAAATGCTTTACAGAATGACTAGAAAAATTCACATGCCATCATGACTATATAAGTGTGCCTATCTCCCCATATCCCTTCCAGCAACTGTCTTTTTTCCTTTTTCATAATTTTAGCCACTCCAGTGTTTGTGATATGGAATCTCAGCATTGTTTCCTTTTGAATTTATGTAATGATTAACCACTTGGAGTTTCTGTTCATCCGTTTGTTGATAGACTGGGTTTCTTAATTTGAAAACTAGCTATTCATTACACTGATTCATATAGCCAATAAAACAATATTCCTTCTAAATGAGATAGCTTAATTTCTCCGTGGCAGGTTGTGGAAAGTATTCTTACGTGCAACATAAGAGGGTAATACAAAATTATGAATGAAATGGTCATTAGAATTAAAATGAGTCAGCCTGGAAGAGGAATCCAGTCCCTCATCATCTCTCACATGGACTATTATAATAGCCTCCTAAATAGTGTCCATGCCTTAAATCTCTTCTCGCAATAATTCATTTCCACAAAGAAAACAAAATAATATTTCTAAAATCTTGGTATGATCCTCTTAATTCCTCTGTTGAATAAACTTCTATGGATCCTGATTACACCTAAGAACAAATATAAACTCCTCTATTTTTCATCAAAAGCTATTGACAACTGGGCCCCAGAATAACTTCACATTTTTTCTTACACATTATTTCTTTCCATGTGCTTTATGTTCCAGTAATTAATAATAATAAAACAATTATATTTACAGAGTGTCTTCTATATCTCAGACATTTTGCTGTCTTACAATCATTACCTCATTTCATCCTCATAACAATCTTTGGAGAAAGATGCTATTATTATCCCCATTTTATAGTTAAGGAAAATGAAATGAATAGGGGTTCAGTGACTTGCCTAAGCTCACACAGCAAACAAGTGGGAGGGGTTCCTGACTCCAATCTCAGAGCTCCATCCACTGTACCACCTAGATACCTCTTCAAGTTATAAAAGTGCACTATTTTTTCTCCTCTTAAAATGTTGCATCTTCCTTCTCTATGCCTTTTCAATTGTTGTCTAGCAGGGTTGGAATGTTCTCTTGCATCACTCTACCTCTTCAAAACCCTGGGTTACTTCAAGACCCATTTCAAGCCTACCTTCTAGAAGAGATTTTTCCTTTAATCTCCCCTGTGTTCATGTGTGATGTTCTAATTCAATTATATATTCTCTCTCTCTCCCCCATTTTCTGTCAGCATATATTTCTGTGTGTACATATAAGCACATTAATATTATAATATAATATAATAT
>NW_025353317.1:0-6962 GCF_016433145.1 Gracilinanus agilis
CTTCCTCCTCCTCCTCCTCCTCTAGCTGCCTCAGACGTGAGTCTGTGTTTGCCAGCATCATTATCAGCCTCTTTCCTTAAGCAGCTGTGTGATGTTGTTTGAAGACTGGATAATTAACAGAAGAAATGAATGAGCCAGTTTGGCAGAAACCACACCTACCCTCCTCAGGGAGCGCAGGCACCTCCCTTCCCCCAAAACCTTTCCTTCTGAGGTCAAAGTCTAGAGGCTGGGGAGGGCTATGGGTCTTTATCTATTGTTAGAGGGCAGGAAGGAGAATTTCTACCATTTCCTTGCTCCTCTCAACCCTTTCCTCCTTAAAATTCCCCACAGGTGGACAGTCATTTCCCTTCCCTTTTTCCAAAAGGATTAACAAATGAGGTTGGAGTTGGGGGCAATGAAACAAGCCCTAGACTGGGTGACAGGAACTCTAGTTAATGGACTGAACCCTACCATTAGGTTCAGGGCAAAACACTTTTCTGTTCTATTTTTGTCTTGGGCTATCTTTTGCATAGCCCTGTACCATGTATATAGCAGGAGCTTAATAAATATTTGTATGACCAATTTCCATTGGGTAGGAGTCAGAAGACTTGGTTTTAAATCTTGACTGTGATACCTCTAATCTGTGTGACCTCTGGCAAGTCATTTACCTTTCTCCAAGATTCTGTTTCCTCTTCTGTAAATTGAGGACTTGAAACTAGATGATCTCCAAGAGTCCTTCCAGTGTTAAGACCAAGTATGAGTGACTTGCTGTGTGACTGGACAAGTTCTTTTTTTCCCAATTAATTAATTAATTTTATTTAGAATATTTCCCCATGGTTCCATGATTCATGTTCTTTCCCTCTTCCCAACTCCCCCACAAACAATTCTACTAGGTTTTACCTGTATCATTGATCAAGACCTATTTCCATATAATTGATGGTTGCACTAGGGTGATTGTTTAGAGTCTACATCCCCAATAATATCCCTATCAACCCATGTGTTCAAGCATTTGTTTTTCTTCTGTGTTTCTCCTCCCACAGTTCTTCCTCTGGATGTGGATAGCTTTCTTTCTCATAAGTCTTTTAGCATTGTTCTGGATCATTGCATTGCTGCTAGTAGAAAAGTCTGTTATGTTTGATTGTACCACAGTGTATCAGTCTCTGTGTACAATGTTTTCCTGATTCTTCTCCTTTCACTCTGCATCAATTCCTGGAGATCATTTCAGTTCACATGGAATTCCTCCAGTTCATTATTCCTTTGAGCACAATAGTATTCTATCACCAACAGATACAATTTTTTCAGTCATTCTCCAATTGAAGGATATCCCTTCATTTCCCAATTTTTTGCCACCACAAAGAGCGCAGCTATAAATATTTTTGTACAAGTCTTCTTCCCTATGATCTCTTCAGGGGTATAAACCCAGCAGTGGTATGGCTGGATCAAAGGACAGACAGAATTTTATAGCCCTTTGAGTGTAGTTCTTAATTGCCATCCAGAATGGTTGGATCAACTCCACCAGCAAAGCATTAATGCCCTAATTTTGTCACATCCCCTCCAAAGTTCATCACTTTCCTTTGCTGTCAAGTTAGCTAATCTGCTAGGTGTAAGGTGGTACCTCAGAGTTGTTTTGATTTGCATTTCTCTAATTATAAGAGATTTAGAATACTTTTTCATGTATTTGTTGATAGGTTTGATTTCTTTATCTGAAAATTATCTATTCATGTCCCTTGCCCATTTATCAATTGGGGAATGGCTTGATTTTTTGTACAATTGCTTTAGTTTCTTATATATTTGAGTAAATAGACCTTTGTCAGAGTTTTTTGTTATAAAGATTTTTCCCCCAATTTGTAACTTCCCTTCTAATTTTGGCTGCATTGGTTTTGTTTGTACCAAAACTTTTTAATTTAATGCAATCAAAATTATTTATTTTACATTTTGTAATTTTTTTCTAACTCTTGCTTGGCTTTAAAATCCCTCCCCTCCCAAAGATCTGACAAGTATGCTATTCTGTGCTCATCTAATTCAATTATAGTTTCCTTCTTTATATTCAAGTCATTCACCCATTCTGAATTTATCTTGGTATAGTGTGTGAGATGTTGATCGAAACCCAATCTCTCCCATACTGTTTTCCAATTTTCCCATCAGTTTTTGTCAAATAGTGTTTTTTTTGTCCCCAAATCTGGGCTTTTGGGGATTATCATACACTGTCTTGCTGAGGTCACTTACCCCAAGTCTATTCCACTGATCCTCCCTTCTGTCTCTTTAACAGTACCATATTGTTTTGATGACTGCTGCTTTAGAGTACAGTTCAAGATCTGGTACTGCTAGGCCCCCTTCCTTCACATTTTTTTTCATTATTTCCCAACTTGACAAGTTCTGTTGAAGTATAGGACAAGGATAAGCAAACCACTTTTTCCCAGAGGTATTTGTGTTTTTTGGGGGGTTAGATGTTAGATGGGGTGATGGAGAGTAGAGATAGAGAGGGAAACCCTGGGAGTGAAGACCCTGGAGGTTAAGGAGTAAGAATTAATGTCAGTTGAGACTGGTAAAGGGATGGGAGCACAGAAGTGGCCCAAATGCTAAGGAACTTGAGTCCTGGGTTTTGACAAGTCCAAGGCACTGTGTCCTAAGAAACATTTCCTTCAGATGCCTTTGGGCAGATGGGTCAACACCAGCAGAGGAACTTCTGGAAGCTGGGGACAAGAGACCGAAACAAGGTCCAAATTAATTTCTCACTGGGGACTATGGGTGGAGCAGGTGAAGGAGATGCATTAGTCTCTGGATCCAAGGAACTCATCCATGTTGTTCTCTTGAGATGAAAGCAAGAGTATTAGAACTAGGATGGACCGCAGACTTGGAAAGGATCTTTGAACAATAGCAATAGCAACAACAATATTTACTTAGCACTCTTAAGATTCGTAAAATGCTTTCTAAATATCTCATATGATAAAACAACTTTGGGAGGTGGGATGGCATTATTATTTCTATTTTACAGATAAGGAAATCAAGGCTCACATAACGTGAATTCTGTAGGCTCATTTATGATTTTCTAAGCAAAAGAAACTCTTGAAGAGGTTGAGTTTTCTGATGTTCCTTGGTATCAAGGAGATCATCTCTCTCTGAGGGATAGCAATGGCAAACAGGTGGAAAGCTGTCTTGGAGCCAGAAGACCTGGTTCATGAAGACCTTGGGCAAGTCAATGAAAATTCTTGAGTTTTCAAGTCCTGGTCTGTAATGGTAATGGTAATAATGCCTGGAGGGAGGTGGTGGCACTCTGGACAAGAGATGGTCCAGGTTTGAACGTTCCTGAGTGGAACAAGAGATGGACTGGTCCAGGCTAAACTCCCAGTGGTAGAATCATGATCATGGCTCGCATTGGTCTCCAGGGCTTGGTCATCAAAATGATCCAAAATGGATTTTTATGAAACATTTTGGGCATGGAACTAAATTGATACCATGAATTAAAATAAAATTATAAAAACAACAACCTGGAGTGCTTATCCTATTTTTTTCCCAGCAAAGCCCTTTTTCTCCTGGATTATTTCATTTGACCTTCATAATGTTATGTGGAGATGGCAAGCATGGAATCCCTGCAAAGATACAGGGACAGCCTTTCCATCTCCACATAACAATAATAACCCAATAAAAATAGATATTTTAGGTATTATTAATCCCATTTGGGACAGCTAGGTGGCTCAGAGTGCTGGACCTGGAGTTGAGAAGACTTAAATTCAAATGTGGCTTTGAACACAGCCTAGCTGTGTAATTCCGGGCAAGTCACTTAACCCTGATTGTCTCAGTTTTCTCATTTGTTAATGAGCTGGAGAAGGACATGGTAAACCATTTTTGTCTCTTTTCCAAGAAATCTTCAAATGGGGTCATGAGGAATTGATCATGACTGAACAACAAAACCCCCTATTTTTCAGATGAAAAAACTGAGGCAGGTACAGGAAGGTCCAGTGACTTGCTCTATCTACCATCTTTGAAGTGCTCCATTAAATGTTACTTATGATCATGCTCTCTTTCTTAGGGAGATCCTGATCTTGCCCTTTAGTTTCAGGAATAGCTCTCCTTGTTCATTCCTTGCATGTGTATAGGGACCCACAACAAATTCCCTCCAAGGTCCATTTGGGTAGGCATTATTGATTCCCCTTTCAGACGAGGACACTGAGGCTCAGGGAGAGGAAACAAGTTGTCCAAAGTGACATAACTAGTTAGGGACAGAATCAAGATTAGAACCCAGGCCATTCCTGTTTCTCACACAGGGCTCTCTCCAGGATGTTACTCTGCTTGCTGCCTGGTTCCCTCCCTGGCTAGGATGGGAATAAAAGAGGGACTGATAAATGATGCCCCCCAAATTCCAAGCCTTCCAGGATAGTCCTTTGAAAAACTGAACATCCCACACTCTAGGATTCTATTGTCTTCAGCTCCTCCATCTTAGGAGGAGCTACTGATTAGGCACTTCACTGGGAAGTGAGGAGAGAAATTACCTGAAATCATTTCTAATCAAAGCATGGCCAAGTATGTCCGAGAAGCTCATTATTCCGTTCTTCCCTTCATCCTATTGCCAGCCACTGGGAAAATCAGCTCTTGCAGCCATAAGAATAAAAGCAGAGATTCAAAGAAAGCTTTAAAGGTTGGCACAATTCTTTACACATGTACCACTTAGACCTCACCACAAGCTTGTTAGGAAGATTCAACAGGGATTGTTCATTCCTATTTTCTGGATGAAGGAACCAAGGCTCAAATGGGTGATACATGTAAATGTCTGAGGCAGGATTTGATCTCAGGTCTTTGTAACTCTAAATCCAGGGCTCTGTCCATTGTATCAAGCTGAGAAATCTTAGAAAAAGCAGTGGGTGGGAGATAAATGGACAGGGTCCTCTAGGTTAAGACAAATAGTTTTCACAAAGCCCAGAGGAAAGGTAGAGAGAGGGAAACAGTACCTTTAGTAAAAGAATGGAAACTCTTTGAGGGCAGGGTCCGCTTCACTCTTGACTTTGTGGCTCCAGCATCCAGACCCATGCCCGGCATATAGAAGCCCCTTCATAAATACTTGATGAAGAGTACTGAATTGAATTGAATTAAATAACCCTGATTTGGGCTGTGGAATTCTGGGAGATCTCCAGTCCAAGCTTCTTCTTCTCTCATTTATTCACCCCATTCAAAATTTCACTTTAAAAATTATTCCTTAAATCTCCTAATATTTACTGGGTCCATTTCAAAGAGCAAGCAGAATTCTGGCAGTTCTCAATTTAGATCAAGCACTGCTGGGGCCCTTTGACCCTCAATTCCTCTGGCTTCTAAAGCTATAGTTTCCTGGTTCATTTTCTCCCTTGATAGAATGAAGTCATTTTGGGATTTGAGATCCTATTATATATAGAATGAGCCTGTGGCGTAGAAGATTGTCAAGGGGGCCAAGGTAAAGTTCTCACTTCCTCATCCTGAGCTCTCCTTCCATGGACCTGGTTTTGGGGGCCTTCCTCCACTCCCCCTTCCCCCATCTCCTCTTAAGTTAAATTCACATTAATTTGTTAGAGGAAGCTGGATGGGTTTTCTTGGGCTTTAGAGCCAGGAGTCCTAATAATGATGTTTACTTCTTCTATGATTTTAGATAAGTTGCTTTTCCTTTAAGGGCCCCAGTTTTGTTTTTGTTGTTTTTTTTTTTTGCTTGTATTACAAATAAATTAGACTAAATGATCCCAAAGACTCCTTACAGCTTTAAAATTAAATGACTGAGTTTTAGTTTCCACATTTGTACAATGGGAATAAAAAGCCTGCCTTGCCTATCCCCAAGTGCTGTTTTTATGGGATTTTATGGGATATGCAAAATATTCAGGCAGCTTGTAGGCTCAGTGAATAGAGTGCTGGGCCTAGAGTCAAGAAGACCTGAGTTCAAATCCAGCCTCTAGTATTTACTAGCTATGTGACCCTGAGCACCCTGTTTGCCTCAATTTCCTTATCTGCAAAATGAACCGGAGAAGGAAATGGCAAACGACTCCAGTATCCTTGCCAAGAAAACCTTAAGGGGATCTTGAAGAGTCAAGCACAACTGAACAACAATCTATTAAGTCATTTAAAATGGTGAATCATTAAAAAAAATAATCAAATCTGGTAAATGACTTATTTTCCTCAGGAGCAATTGTTTTGTTTTGTTTTGTTTTGTTTTTTCTTAAATTTTTAATGCTTAGCCCAAAGGAATGAATCATTAATGGGAGCATTTCAGACAGAAGGATATTGGGTGAGGAACATGCTAAGAGATAGACCTGAGAAAGAGAGAGAGACATACACATAAGTAGCTTTTAAATTATACCGAATAGGCAGTTACTAGCTCTGTTCCTAAGAGACAAGGAAGATGGAGGCCAGAACAAACAGATCAGAAAACTTCCTCTTTAAATGTTGCTCACCTCCTTTCCTGAGGAAAAGCTCCTTTGGGAACAGAGCTGGAACTAGGATGAGGCAAACAGGTCTTTGCCTCAGGACACATACCTGGCAGGGGGCATGTTTCTTCCCCAAGATATCTATCTTTACCTTGATCTCTGCTTCCACGAGGGTAGCTTCCTACTTGTCTGTGGACTGATCGATTGTTCATCCTCCAGTAGATCACAGACTCCTCAAGTGGAATGACAGGTTGTGGCTTTTTTTCTTGATATCCTCAGCTCTGAGCTGTAGGTTTAATAAGGGTTTGTTGGCTGAAGTGAAGAGCCAGGGATAACTGTCAGGCCAGTCCTCTGGGAGCAGAGAGACAATGGTTTCCAGAGAAAGGGATTTCCAGCTTTCTTTCTCCAGTTTGGCCCTTCTCTAGGTTTCTCTGGCTCTCAGGGCTTTACAGGGAATAATCATTAGTAGTACTGGCAGGCTACTAAGCCCATTCTCCTTATTTAAAGTAAACAGTATAGGTCCTATTGGCTACTGCTTGGAACTAGACAGACACAGACACAGACACACACACACACACACAGAGAGAGAGAGAGAGAGAGAGA
>NW_025353318.1:0-1536 GCF_016433145.1 Gracilinanus agilis
ATATATATATATATACATATATATATATATACACACATATATATTTACTAGAAGCACCAAGAAATTCTCACATAGGTGAGATTTGAGCTGAGGTTTTTAGAAATCCAGAAATTTTTTGAAAAAGGTAAAGGTGAATAGGAAAATGCTTTCTAGGCATGGAGAAGCTAGTGCAATGATAGGGAGACAGGAGACAGAATGAATAATGAGAAAGCCAGTAAGGGAGAACTATATCTTGAATGGATGAAAAAAATATATATGTGTGTATATCTATTTATTTATGAAATCTGGATAAGTAGAATGATTCCAGAGTCTATAAAAGTTTATTTTACTAAACAGTGAATTCTACATTTCATTCCAGAAGAACTGAAGAGTTATTAAATAGATTGAGTAGAAAGATCATTGTCATATATGGACATTTGAAAAACACTTTAGTGGTTGCATGAAAGATAGATTGGAGTTGAGAGAGACTCAAGACTGAGATATTGAAAAGTAAACTGTTGAAATAGTCTTGGCAGGAGGGAATGAGTGAATGACTTAGTTGAAGTCATCAGTGGTACACATATATGTTTAAGGGGATTATTATTGTTGTTATTTGTCTTTTGTTTTTGAAAAGGACCAATTACATCACAACTCAATGTCTTAATTTGTCTCTGACCTGGATTTCAATGAGGTAGAGTTGCACAAAGTCATCAGCCTCACTCTTTTTTCCAGCATCATCAAATTCCAGAGGCAAGACAAAATTTAGGATGACTTGCAGTCAGCTGGTATGCAATGAATGAATGATCTTGGAATCTTCAATGTCTATTCTAGCTCTAAGCTGTCTATAGTGCCTACTTCATCTGCTTTCATGTCCTTGGAGCAAATTGTTCTCATTTGCCCATGCCACCTAAGAAAGTCTTCAAATGCTTGGAGTAGACATACCTTTAACTTACCAACTATTCTGAGACTTGTTGGTGACCCTCAACCTGTTTTAGCCAGCCAGCTGGAATGTGTGCCTGTTGTACATGCTACAACTCCTTGGAGTCACAGATAAGATTTGAATTTAAAGTAGACACCAAAGGTGGATGAGCAGCCCTCAAAAGGGTTTGGAAATTCCTCATACTGTTGATACTAGTCCTTCCTCAAAATTCTATAAACCTATATGAATATAGTAAAGAAAGCCAAAATATGAGATCAGAGAAATAGATACAAAACCAAATCTTAAAATGGGACAAATCAAATAAAGAGAAATCTAATGTTATGGGTGAAGATCCAGTGCTTGACTGGTGTATATGTAGGCCCATAATAGTTGATTTAGAGACTCCTTTGAGGTTTTAATGGATTGTAACCTCAATATGAATGAGCAGTGCAATGTAAGCATTGTTATATGATAATAAAATGCCTGTCTTCATTAAGAGAACAATAGTTCCAGTATGAGAAAGACAATGTCCCACTATAAAATTTACTGTTTATGTCAGATTTGTTATCTTTTCCAGTTCTAGGAAATACACACACACATACATACATACATATATATATATATATATATTATATATA
>NW_025353319.1:0-1923 GCF_016433145.1 Gracilinanus agilis
AGGGAGGGAGGGAGGGAGGGAGGGAGGAAGGGAGGAACAAAGGCCATTTATTTAAAGTCTTCCACCACTGGTCCCTTTCCTACTTTTTATATTTTTTTCTACTTTGCTCTTTTTAATCCAGTGACACTAACCTCCTTGCTGGTCCCAGAAAACTCCACCATCTCTCAACCCTATGACTTCGCATGGGCTTTGCCAGCATCTCCTCATTTCCCTCAAGTCCCCCCTTCCAATCTGACCTTCTACAAGAGCATTTCCCGGGTCCTCTGTTCCCAGCACCAGCTTCCCTCCTCTGCCATTGCCTTCTGTTTATATGAGTTATAATTTGCATTCACAAAGTCACTGATGAAGTCAAAAAAATGGAGAGTTGACTTCAAGGAGTCACAACAAGGAGACCAGCGTGGCTGGGTGGCAGCGTATGTGGAGGAGGGTGGGAGGGGGTTTTCCCTGCAGGTCTCCATAGCTTTGCACCAGGAACAAAAGATAATAAATTTGGTCAATGGGCTAAAATGAATTCAAACGGGTAGACACTCCTTTCCTGAGTACTACCCATGAGCCCTTGCTGCGTTTCTCCAGCCTTCCCTCAGAGATTCCATTCTTTCTCTTCTCAGAGAACTGATCTTGGGAGTTTTTAATGGAAAAAAAAAAAACAAAAACAAGAATAAAATCTCTTGCTGGGAACTTGGGTCTCTGGTGTCTGCTGCCCCAGCTCCAAAGGCCCCGGCCTACCCCATCTAGGCTGGAAGCCTGATGCCGGGAGACCCCTGCCTCTTCTCACATTGCGCCACATTATCACAGAAAGGTGGATTAGAAGTTATCTGAGCTCTGCTTTCTCTCAGAGCTCCTTAGCAACAGAGCCACCATGATATAAATATACACCAGACATATGTCCGGGCCCTGGGTGCAGTCAAGGAGGCTGTGGCCCTCCGAGGCACCCAGCAGATAGAGCAAATGGCTGGGGAGGGGAGAGGCCAGCGGGAGATCTCTTAGGGCATGGGGGGGCGGGCAGGACACTTCAGCCTCACACTATTGGGGGGGGAGTCAATCTTGTGACTCCATTAGTGTAGGCTCCTCTACCAGTGTAGATGGGTGCTGAGCTTGTTCAGGGTTCGGGGACTTACCCAGACCCACACAGTCAGGATGTGTGAGAGATCGGAGAGAACAAGCTCCTCTTCCTGACTTTCTATTCCATCAGCTCTCCTGCCTTCCCAAGGAAGGAAGGTAAATACAGAGGGAATGAAGCCATTCAACCTGCTCTTTCCTCTTGGAACAACAGGCCCAGCAATGTAGATTTTTAATCTGCATGTGGATGGCAAGTGATTCTGGGTTGTAAACTTTGGTGGCATTCATTGATATTGAAAACCAAAAACCCAGGGATCTCCCCTCTATTTTTTGTTTGTCTCATTTTATTTTCAGGCTTTTCTCTGACGTGATATTCTGGTCTGAATTTGGGGCTTGGAGCAAGGTTCCTTCTTTGCCCTGGGCCTAGGGGAATGGGGGTTCTGGAATGTTCTCCCTTCCCCTTCCCCCTCCTCATCCTTCCCCCATTGAACTCCTCCTCCTCAGCCTCCTGATCCTCCTTTTCAATAACAACCCCCACCATTCACTCACATCTCAGGAAGCACTTTCTTTGACCTCTCTCAGGGTATTTTTCTTTCATGTAATGTCACATATTCTAGTGTCCACGCTCAGGTCCTGTCCCATTACTAGACAGTAAGTAAGCTCCAAGAGGATGTGGTCCGTACTGTAGCTAAGCTGTGCATCTTCCTACGAGCAGAGCACAGTGTTTTGTACATAGTAGGTCCTTACAAACAAGGAAGGAAGGAAGGAAGGAAGGAAGGAAGGAAGGGGAGAAGAAAAGAGAAAGAGAAGGAAAGAGAAAGAAAGAAGGAAAGAGAAAGAAAGAAAGAAAGAAAGAAAGAAAGA
>NW_025353320.1:0-6036 GCF_016433145.1 Gracilinanus agilis
ATTATATACCTTTTATTCCTTTACCTCTAATGATTATTAATAAATCTTATTAAATATAATATTTGATGTTATTATATATTAATTTTAATTTTTACAGTAATGGTAATAATAATCACAATGATGATAACCATATTTAGTATTTCTATAATACTTAAAGGCTTACAAAGGGCTTTAAAAATATCATTTTCTTTTATCTTCACAATAACCTGGAAGAGAGGTGCTATGTATGTATGATTTCCATTTTACAGGTAAGGGAGCTGAGGCAGAAAGGTGAAGAGATGTGTCCCAGAGTCTCTCATGATTTGAACTCAGGTCTTCCTGACTCTAGGCTCAGCTGGCTCCATGTAGGTTACATTCTCTATCCCACCACATTGCCTTGATAACATGGCAGAAGATGAGTCTGGGGTCCCCCAAGGAGGGGCCAATAGTCCCCTCAGGGACCTGAGAAAGGACAACAAGAGATCTCACAATCTCCCTCCCTGCTGCTGTTTCTCACATTTCCCTCCCATCCTACGTGTGGAGGAGGCAGAAGGATCAATACCTGAAGTTGCCACCAGGAGATGCTACATCAGCAGCAGCTGATCTGTCCATCAGTCCCTTAAAGTCTTATTGGACTTTGGAGTCCCTTGGCTGGCTGACTGGATTCCCTCCCTCCCTCCCCATTAAACATGGAGTCACAGGACCTGGGTTCAAATCCCACCATTGACACATTGCCTATGTGACCAGCATTTGTAAATATTTTTATTTTATTAATAAATTTATTTATTAATAAAGTGATTTTAATAAATTATTAATTAGTGAATTTTATTTATTATTTTATCCTCATTTGTAAAATAAGGCCATCAGGCTAGATGGCTTCTAAGGTCCCTTTCAGCTCAAGAGCTACAATACTATGAAACTGTATCAGAACGATGGAAAGACAGATGAAGATGAGATGGAGAGAATGGAGATCAAAAGAGAGATGGAGAAACAGAGACATAGAAAGAGACTTGCTCAGGGTCAGACATGCAGTCAGGAGCACAAATGGAGCTAAACATCAGGCTCCCTTCTTTCTCTACTACCCAGGCCATCATAGTTGCTGTTCAGTCATTTTTCAGTCGTGTCAAATTCTTCGTGACCCCATTTGAGGTTTTCTTGGCAAAGATACTAGAATAGTTTGCCATTTCCTTCCCTAGCTCCTCTCACAGAGGAGGAAACTGAGGCAAACAGGGTTAAGAGACTTTCCCAGGGTCATACAACTAGGGTCTGAAGCTAGATGTGAACTCAGGAAGAGGTCTTCTCCACTCTAGATCCAGTGCTCGATGCACTATGGCACCTCCTAGCAGGCTAGCAAAGTCAATTCCATGAGTTTCATTTTCTGAGAAGCAGCAAAGTGTCATGAATAGAGGACTAGCCTTAGTGTCTCAAGAAGATATGGGGTTCCCAGTGGAATTGTGTGTTGGCTAAGAGGGGTTTGGGGGGTTTGGGGAGAGGGAAAGAACATGAAATATGTAACTATGGAAAAATATTCAAAATAAAAAAACTTAAAAAAAAAAAAAGGAAGATTTGGGTTCCTTTGATCCTGGAATACCACTACAGGGTCTGTATCCCAAAGAAATAATAAAAAAGGGGGAACGGACCTACTTGTACAAAAGTATTTAGTGTGGAAAAAAGCAAAAAAAAAGTATTTAGAGCAGCTCTTTTTATTGTGGCAAAGAATTGGAAATGGAGGGGAGTCTATCAGTTGGGGAATGGCTAAACAAATTGTGGTATGTGTTGGAAATGGAATACTATTATGCTGTTATAAATAAGCAGGAGAATTTCAGAAAAAAAACTGGAAAGATCTGCAGGAACGGATGCAGAGAGAAATAAGCAGAACCTGGAGAATATGGTCCACAGTAACAGCAATATTGTACAAAGATCAACTATGACAGTGGCTCCTCTCAGCAATGCAAAGATCTGGGACAATCCTGAAAGACTGATGCTGGGGGGTGCTCTCCAGCTCCAGAGAAAGATTTGTTGAGTTGGATGGATGCGGGTGGGTTTTGGCTTTCTATGAGTGTGCGCTTTCAACAAAGACCAATATGGAAGTGGGCTTTACATCATAATATATGTGTGGTCCTGATCAAATTGCTTGCCATCTCCAAGTCAGGAATGGGAAGGGAGGGAGAGAGACTGGTTGGATCTTATAATTTTTGAAAACATGTTGATAATTATTATTCATGTTATTGGGAAAATAAAATATCTTTGAATTAAAAAAAAAAGATATGGGTTCAAGTCCCATCTCTGACCTCTTCAGATTCCACCTGTAAAACGGGAATGATAATAGCACTTATCTCCCAGGGTTCTTGGAAGGATCCAATGAGGATATCTATAGGAAGTGCTTTGCAAAGCATAACCCATTATATAAACGTTCCCTATTCCTATTATGACTACTAGTCTGGTGACTGGTCAAGTGACTTAAATGCTCACTGTCCTAGATAACTCTATGATGATTGCTACAGATGAGTTGCTATCTGCTTGAGGAAGAGAATGTCCATAGTGAGAGTTCTCCACATGGATCAGAACATTGATCTAGACCCCAAAAAAGAGAGAATGACTTCCCTCATCACTCCATCTTTAAAGAGGGGTAGTTTGGGGATTCGATGGTTTTTAAAGTCCCTTCCAAACCTGATACTCTGTTCCATATGTGATTTGTGGTAATTCCCTTCCTATCCCTGGTTTTCCCTTTCTTTCTGGATAAAATGAGGGGGCTAGACTTAATCATCTGTAAGGTTCCTTCCAGGTTTAACACTCTCTGACTCCATGATTCCATGTGTCACCTTGAGCAAATCCCTTTGCCCCTCTAGGCTTTAGCTTATTCCTCTAAAAAACTAAGGGTAAGACAACTTCCTAGCTGTGTGACTCTGGAAAAGTCACTTGACCCCCATGGCTAGCCCTTACCACTCACCTGCCTTGGAAACCATACTTAGGATTGATTCTAAGATGGAAGGTAAGGCTTAAAAAAAGAATCAAGAGCCACAGGGAAGTTCATCTCTAGGAAGCCGCTCCAGATGGGGCAGGCCTAAGAAGCCCACCCATGACATCCCTGTAGCCTTTTCCCAAGTCCTGGATAGAACATCACCAAGGACCTCTGAAGTTGAGGAACTGCCATCCTTACCTTGCTGCAATGACTTCCACAGCATTGCTAACCTGAGGGGGGAGAGAAAAAAGGAAAGTCATGTATGTGGGGCAAGTTCTTCCTGGGGGCAAATGCAGAAGGAGACATTCCTCCTTCAGAAAGTCCTGTTTCCCCATCTCTGTCTACCTTTGCCACAAAGGGGAGCTCCCTCTCCCAAAGCATTAATGTATCCTGATGATATAGAGACAAATAGGGGGCCAGGACCTGCCCTTGGGGAGCTTACAATCTATTTAGTTTTCAGATGGTTCTGATCATTATAGAGTCCCTCCTCCAATAGAGCTCAAATCTGCCTCCCCATAACTTCCATATGTAACTCCTGGTTCTGTCCTCTAAGGCCAGGCAAGAACAAACAAATCTCTCTTCTCCATAACAATTCTTCGGATGCTTAATCCAGCTCCAATACATGGGCTCCCTCCACCTTGAATCTTTTCTTCCCAGACCCACCAGCCCTGATCTTCAGCTGATCTTCCCATGGCCTGCTTATTAAGTCCCTCCTCATCTTGGTCACCCAATCTAGACATTCTCAGACTTATCAATGTCCTTTCTGAAGTATGGTGTCCACACCTGGATATACTATCCTGAATGGCATCTGAATGACATCTGAGCAAGACAGAGGACAGAAGGACTAACATCTGCCTCCTTGTGGATGCCAGGCTTCTCTGCTCCCTAATCTCTCCTCACCTATGTTCCTGGGCCCACTGCCCCCATCTTTAAATTCCTAGGTCCATGAACCTTGCTCTCTGACTCCCCAGACTACTGAGCCATTCACTGGCTTTGATAAGGAAACACAGCTGAATAATTGGGATTGTCCAAAAGGAACAGGAATAGCCTCAGGAGGTGGTGAGGCTCCCATCACAACTTTGGGGTTCATGATCATCTCTGCATAATCACTATGTTATAGTGGGTGTTCTTTTCATGTATGCATTGAGCTAAATAACTTCTGAGGTCTCTTCCAACTCTCTAGTGGTCTGATTCTGTGACTCTCAAATCCATAGAGCCCTCCCTGATTCTTGCTCAGAGCTCTGGTGCCTTCTCTCCAAGAGCCCCCTCGGTATCTCCGTCTGGTCATCCAATCAGCAACTAAAACCAGCATGGCTATGGCAGAGCTACCACCAGTTGTTCACCTCAAACACACCCGTCCCTCAGAAACAGAGGAGATGCTAAGGACAAAGTCTCTCAGAGTTAGAAAGGTCTTAGAATAGGTTATGGCAGACCTGGGAGGACCCTGTATTTTCTTGCCAATCTTCTAAGCTTTGTCTGACCTCTTAGATAAATAATGAAGTGGTCATTATTCTGATTCTGGCCCTCAGTGCCAATACACTCCTCTGGACCTCTAGGTACCCTTGGAAGCAAGCATTGCTGGAGCATGGTACACTGAAAAGCCTTAGGTAACTCATTTCCCCCCTCTAAGCCTCAGTTTACCTTTTGGTAAATAAGAAATTGGATTTATGCTCCCTAAATGCCATCCAGCTCTGATATTCTATAACTCTGTGATCTCTGAGTCTCCTGCCACAGGCCCCAGTCTACATCCACACTCACCCAGAACTGAACTCTTTTTCTGTCCTTCAGGACCATGTCCTTGACTTCTGTCAGTGCTGATATTACCTCTCCAATAAAACACCCACCATCGCCACCACCACCACCCACATGGCTATAATGGACAGAATACAAAATCCCTGCTTGAAAAAGGAAGCCGTTCATACCTGGGACTTCATGACACCAACAAAGTACCCAAATGCTCCTGTCAAAACCACCCCTACCAGAATGCCCATTGTAATTCCTGCAGTGGTGCCACTGGAGATGGACCTTCCATAGAGGGCATGGTTGGTGCCTTGATTGAAAGCTTCTGTAGAAGAGAAAGAAGAGACAAAGATCAAGTCTAGACCATGATAGACTATCCTTCTCACTGATCATCCCTTAGAATAGAAAATATCAGAACTGCCAAGGGCCTTAGAACAGAAAAGAAGAATAGTTAATATTTTTATAGTGCCTACCATGTGCCAATATGCTTAACTTTTTACAAATATTATCTCACTTAATCTTCACTATAATCCTGGTACTATTATTATCCTCATGTTACATCTGAGGGAATTAAAGAAGATAGAGGTTAAGTGACTTGCCCAGGGTCACACAACTAGTAAATGTCTGGGGCCAGATTTGAACTCAGATCTTCCTAACTCCTCGGCATCCTATCTTCTATGCCACCTAACTGCCCCTACCTAGGAATGTCAGAGCTGGGAAGCCAATTAGGACACAGAATTTCAGAGGTGGGACATCCCTTAGAACATGGAATATCAGAGTTAGGGAAGATATGAAGACAAAGGTTGTCACATCTGAGGACTGTAGGAACCACATAGTAGGATTTCCTTCTCAAGTAGATGAGGCCTTCAGAAGACAATGACTTGCCCAAAATCATAAGAGATTAAAACTGTAGTGATTTCAGTCAATCAACAACCATTGTTCAGTCAAGGATCTAATCACAGAAACACTTTTGGTCAATCATAGGCATTCATTTCAGGGTCAATACGAAAAATGGCAAGTGGAAGCCAAGGCATAGTGGATAGAGCATGAGTAAGGAAATGAGGATGACCTGAATTGGAATCTTGCCTCTGGCCCATACTGTTTCTGTGACCCTGTACAAGTAATTCATTCTCTCAGCATTCTAGACTGCTAAGGCACAGACATAGAGTGGGTGTCAAACTATCACAGTGAATGATCTTTGCAATCAAAGGTCTGACACTGCCCCCCCAACTCCACACCACCCCATGCTTACCTCCACCAAATGCTACATATTCAATGGGGAAAAAATCCTATAGGTGTGTGTGTGTCTGTCTGTCTGTCTGTGTGTGTGTGTGTGTGTGTGTGTGTGTGTGTGT
>NW_025353321.1:0-2382 GCF_016433145.1 Gracilinanus agilis
CACACACACACACACACACACACACGTAGTATAAACTCTATGATCGAGTAATACTACTATTAGGTCTTCAGCTCAAAGAGAAAGAAAAAGGCAGGGGAGGAGAAAAGGCTTATTTGTGGTATATGTATATATGTATGTACCTACTCTATGTATGCATATATTCACATATAAACATATATACATATTCAGATACATATACACATGTATGTACAGATTTACATACAAGTCCATAAAATATGCACACATATGACTTATACTGTCTTTGAAAAGTAAAACATAAATATGTATATGTGTGCATATAAATATTAAAGTAAGAATATTCATTCTCCCTAATATTATTTAACATAGTTCTGGAAATGCTAACTACAAAAATAAGAAAAGAGAAATTAATTCAATAAATATATGTAAAGAATGGATGAAATCATCTCTATTTGCTGATGATATTTTTACAAATTGTAAAAAATTCTCTAAGTTAAGCAAATATTCTAATTGAAACAGATTTATCTTCAGCCAAGTTTTAAGCAACAACATTAACTTTCAAAAATCAATTTCATTTTAAAGAATAAAAACAAAATCAAAGAAGCAATAATAAAATGGGAAATTTCATTCTAAATCACAACAAAATGCATGGAATATCTAAGACGATCTACAAAAAGCACACTTAAAGCTGATATAGTTTGAATTACACATTATTCCTTAAAGTAAAGAAAAACTCGATTAGTTGGATGGGTATTCAATGCTCCTGGATAGACCAGGTCAGTATAATAAAAATGACAATGCTATCAAAGTTAATTTATATTTTTAAAGCTATTTCCATTAAATTACAATGGATACATTTTCCACAACTTGACAAATTTTAAAAAATAATTTGTATAAACAAGAGATCTAGAATATCAAGAAAAATTATAAAAAGAGGTAACGATAAACTATAATGGCACTTTCAGACATCAAAATAAATGATATAGTAAGTATTCCAAGACCCTTCCAAAATCATTTGAAATTGGATAAAAATAAAGAGATAAAACTGAAGGACTGTTTAAATGATAAAGAATCAGAAACAGATTAATTACTCAATAATCCAGACTTTGATAAATTAGAAAATATAACTATTCTGGGGGACTTATTTGATTTTTTAAAAATTGGTCAAATATGTCAAGTTATTAAAGGAAGAATTATAAATACTTGCTGAGTTTTTTTTCTGAATCAACTAAGGATTGGGCTTACCTAATTTTTCTAACTTGCTTGAGACCTCTGACATATTTTGACAATATTAAGACTGATAATTCTTTACAACTATGACAATTACAAGTTAATACATTGTATAATAACTACTATGACATATTGCTATAAGCTTTAGCCACCAGGATATCTAATCACGTAGCTGTACATGAATATGTGCCAAAACATTATTTCAAGCTGCAGCCTAAAGCAAAATGGGTCAATAGAACTAGAGATGGAATATGGTTAATGGTTTATAAATTTTTGTTAGAAGGTATGAATAGCTTTTGTTTCCATATTCAATTCTATAACTATTGAAGAGATATTAAGGAATTCTTGGAGCATAGTACTCCAGTAACATTTCAATGGGCATACAAGATTCATTTGTAGTAACACATTTTTTTTTAAGATAGTAAGGTTCTTAATGCAAGCACAAAAGCAATATAGATTTTATAGTCAATATTTTAAATCTTTTAAACCTTTTATAAACCTGTCTTGGATTTTAATACAAATCATTTTTGTTATAATCACACACACATATATATATATATGCATATATATAATCATTTCCTTTTTATTATGATTTATTAAACTCAATGTTAACAGTGTTAAGTCTTCAGTGCAAGAACTAGAGCTTTTTAATAATTAAAAAAGGGTGGAATGTGAGGATATGTGAATAAACCTAAAGACAAATTAGACCCACTGAGGAAAAGCACCCATAATGACTCACTTATGAGTTTTCCTATGATCTTTGGCAAGGGTAGAATCTCAAAATAGCAGCTCAGATAGTATTGTCCAGCTATAAGCAAAATATACAGACATTTCTTGGAAAACTTCCTTCATAATCATCACTGAGTTATTCATTATTTTTCTGACCAAAGAAGTTTATGTAATTTCATAACTAAATGATGTAGACTCTTTTACCCTAATTCCTATATATCCTCAAGTAAGTTATTGTCAATATTCCTCAGTTGCTTGGGTTTTTATAAGTGCTTCAGAAATGTTTTGGTTAAAGCCTTTTCATAAACAATTTTCTGTGAAAAAGTTAAACCCCTAAGAATGCTTAAGGGCTTGTGATTTGTCAATAATGTAGTAATGTTCCTTTTTATTTGTTAGAAAAAACATGTGTGTGTGTGTGTGTGTATATATATATATATATATATA
>NW_025353322.1:0-2516 GCF_016433145.1 Gracilinanus agilis
ATCCTGGGCAGCTGGGGTGTGATGGGTTTAGAATAAGTCTCAGTTGGATTTCTCTAAGTGTGAGTTTAATTAACTCTTTTGGAGCCTTGATTTCCTCATCCTTAAAAGTAGGGCTTAACTGAGATTGAAAGTCCCATCTCTTCTCTGACTACAAATCCATTATTCTTTTTACTACCCTGTGCTCTGGATGTCTCCTCTTCCTTGAGACCTTGAGAACTCTCTTTAGCACAGCCCACTGAGCCACCAGAAAAAAGTACTTTGTGAGATGGGAAATTGTCCTCAGGCCCTTTAATAGTGGTAGTGAAGGGAGATCCTAGATTGGAAAGGAAGAGAATTCACCTTATTTTAAGTACCTCCTCTATAAGTTGGTTTTCTTCTTCCCCTGAATTACACTGATTGGTTGTTTTTAGTTTCCACCAAATTCAGGACTGATTCATTTCATGAACCCTCCAGCCAGAGTTTCTTGCCAACCTCTGCTTTATTTTACTAGCAGCTGCCCAAGAGATAGTGCTTTTAGATATTCCCACAATTCTCTGAGGGGGAATCAACAATTTTCCTATACCATTCAAGATCCCTTCTTCATATTTTAGGACTCTTGCCCCAGGGTGGGAGGTGGAGGCAGCAGTGGGGGGATAGAGGGAAAAGGTTTTGATTAAAAGAGATTCCTAGGGCCCTTTGGAGTCAGCTATCAAGGACCCCAACTCCCAAGATAACACTTTACTTGCCCAAATTGCTAAAAAGGTAAAGATGTCCATTTCTGCTGCCCCAAATCGATATGGATTCTGAGGAGACTTAGAATCTCAGATTTCTGAAAGTGGAAGAGACCTGAGTGCTGAACTTGACAAGCCTTTTCTTGAAGCCCTCCAGTGAGGGGCAGCTCATTGCACTTCTTCACAACTCTAATTGCAAAGTGATTTTTTATTGGCACTAAGTTTAAATTGGCCTGTTTGCAACTTCCATCCATTGTTTTTGGTTCTGCCCTTTGGGACCAAGCTGAACAAAGCTAATCCCTCTACCCTGGAATAGCCCATGCCCAAAATACTTAAAGACATCTCCCATAGAAGTTTTCTGCTTTTTCACTTTAAATATCCCCATTTCCTTCAACCCATCCTCCTAATGGCATGTAATAAAGGCTATTCCCACCATTCTGGATGCCCATCTTTGGATGTTATTGTTGAGCCATTCAGTTTTATTCAGCACTATGTGATCCCATGGAGTATAGCTATCCATGAGGTTTTCTTGGCCAGGATACCGGAGCAGATTGTCATTTCCTTCGCCCCTATATCAAATGGATCCTTTTGACTTTTGAAAAACTTGAGGCCAGAGAGGTTTAAGTGACTTATCCAAGCACACAGAGGTAGAAGTCAAAGGCAGGATTGAAACCAGGTCCTCTGATTCAAAATCTAGTGCTCTCTCAAGGCTTTTGCATGAACAAAATTAATTTCTCCAAAAGAAGAAGAAATGATAAACATTATAAAAAATACTTTACATTGAACTTTTCCAATGGAAAAGCTATAGGAAACTGACACAAATCTAGGAGACTGAGCCATTTCCCAATAGAGAGTCAAAGAAATGAACAGTTTTTGTTTTTGAAACCCTTACTTTCTGTCTTAGTAACAATTCTAAGACACAAGAGTGGCAAGGGATAGGCAATTGGGGTTAGGTGACTTGCCCAGGGTCATACAGCTAGGTAGCTATCTGAGGCCAGATTTGAACCTAGATTCTCCTGAATCCAGGCCTGGTGCTCTATCCATTGTGCTACCTAGCTGCCCCCTGAAATAAACAGTTTTAAAAAGAAAAATGCAAACTCTCAACAATGATATGAAAAGGGTTCAAAAGTACTGATGATAAAAATCAAGACTTAAACAACTATTAGTTGTTAAGTTTGCTCACATAAAGTTAGCAAGATTGGTAAAAGACAAATATTGGAGGGACTATGTAAAAGCAGACACTAATCCACTCCTGGTGGAGATGAAGTTGGTCTTTTAGTTCTGGAAAAGAATTTTAAAATGAGTAAGAAAAGCACCAAATTTTTCATACCCTTTGATTCAACAGCCCTATTATTGGCTTTATAGACCAACAAAAGCAATGACAGAAAGAAAGATTTCATACATACTAAGAAGAATCTTCTAATTGCAAAAAAGTTAGAAACAAATGATATGCCAATCAAATGGAGAATGGCTGAACAAATTGTTATTTATGAACATGATGAAATATTACTGCATTATGAGTAATTCAAAGAAACTTGAGAAGACTGATGAAATGATGTGGCCAAAATTAAGCATAAATTGAAGAATAATACAAAAAGACAATTGATAATATAAGAGAGCAATGGTGAAGGTTTTCAAATTCACATGCCCAGAGCAAGGGACATGAATAGGTAATTCTCAGAAAAAGAAATCAAAAGTATAAATAAACACATGAAAAAGTGCTCTAAATGCTGCCTGATTAGAGAAATGGAAATGAAAACAACTCAAAGGTACCACACTAAATAATCTAAGATGACATGGGGGATG
>NW_025353323.1:0-5919 GCF_016433145.1 Gracilinanus agilis
GAGAGAGAGAGAGAGAGGGCACTTATTAAGCAC
The DNA here is from genome assembly GCF_016433145.1 of Gracilinanus agilis. Classification (NCBI taxonomy): domain Eukaryota; kingdom Metazoa; phylum Chordata; class Mammalia; order Didelphimorphia; family Didelphidae; genus Gracilinanus; species Gracilinanus agilis. The sequence continues at coordinate 34 of NW_025353323.1, forward strand.
TTAATATGTGCCAAGCACTGAGGATAATACAAATGAATCCTTGCCCTCAGGGAGTTTAATAATATAAAATATAATATAATATATAATGGGAGAAGACAACCCAAAAAGGGTGCTGGAAAGGAAGTGAGAGAGCCAGACAGCAGCACAGTGAGCTGAGAAATGGTGTGAAGACCTGGGCCAAGGACAACTTAAGGCAAAAGCTACCTCTTGGAGCCAAGGGACCCAGGGGCACAGTTCCAGGTTCTAGCTGAACAAAGAAGAGGAGGGTCTCTGGGGAGCAGAAGGCATGTTGTGAAGGCAGACATACAGGAAATGAAGAGGAAACCAAGACAGAATTAGTGAATCACCAGAGTCCAGATTTGAACTGAGTCTTCCTGACCATTTCAGTAAATAAGTACACTGTTGACTGATTCCACTGCACTGCACTTCCCCAGGACCCATAAGGTGCACCATGGAATCAACAAAGGCCCTTTTTTGCCATTTGTTTTAGTCCCATTTCCCTGCCCTGGTCATATAAATTGGCTCCTAGTGTGTTTCAAAGTCAAGAGAACTCAGTAGGAAATTTTCATGTGGATTTCATAGCAAGATAATTCCTGATAATTCCCTCTACTGATCATCTCTAATTCATCCATATATGTCTTATCCATCCACAGTGATTTGCATGTGGTTTCTTCTATTGGACTTTGAGTGTCTGATCTTTTGAGGTTTGTTTGTTTTAGTTTGGTTTTTTGCCTTTCTATCCTAGTGCTTACCACAGTACCTGACCCATAGTAGGTGCTTACTTTTGACTTGATTTGACCTAAGGCTTATGAAGCCCCTATGAGTCATCCATTGAAGTTTAAAATGGCTCTTGAGAATCCTGTAAGCCAATCCCCTCATTCTCTGTTTGCAGATGGAGAAAATGAACCTCAGAGCAGGTAGATATAGAAGGAGGGGATTCCAGGCAGAGGGAACAAAGGCATGAAGGCAGATAAATTTCAGGCTGTATAAGGGAAACAATGAAGATAACATGACAGAAATGCCAAAACTTATGATTTCCTCTTTTCATCATTGAAAGAGGGGTCAGAACTCCAGGAGACTTGGTGCTTCCCAAAATATTTTCAAGAGATAAGTCCAGGTTAAGACTCACCAGATCATAAGCAGAGGAGAATAAGAGCACGTCTCCACAGGAAAGGATCCCTCTGAACATCCTCATCCTTTTTCTCCCCTGTTGCAGAAGTCTGAAAGTGGTAGGAATAGACAGATAACCATCTCACTGTAACACCAGAGAAGGAATTAAATGAATGAGGTCAGCACTCTGCAAAACTTGAAAGAATCGATAGCTGCTCATCCTGAGTGCACCAACAAGAGATATTTGGCAAGACTGCAACAGCCCACGTAGGAAATGTGAGTGGGAAAAGGCAGTTCAGAAGAGCCCCAGTGGGGTACTACCTGCTTGTCTTCTTCATGTTCTGCACTCAAGTTACAGACTTCTTTCTGCAAAAGAGAATCTGCCCCTGACCCCAGTTTAAAGAAAAAAAATCATCATAATAATTATATAATTCAGAGGGAGACCAGGGAGCCTGCCCTCTCTTAAAGAAACTTAAAGAAACAGGGAGCTTAGCCTAGCCCTCTCTTAAAGAAACTCAAGAAAAGATAGCATTTGGGGGAGAATGCTGTTGACTTGGTGAAAGACACCTGGATAATCTGTTATTGCCCCTACTTAGCAGGCAAATTTAGGCAAGTAAAACTATCCCTCTCAAGTGTTTTAATCTGAAAAATGAAGGCATTGGTCAAAATGATCTTCAAGGTTCCTGCTCTATGATTTGCATTGTGTTAATTTTTATGGCAGGTGCCCTAGGTGGAGCAGTGGATAGAGTGCCAAACCTGGAATCAAGTAGACTCATTTTCTTAAGTTCAAACCTAGCCTCAGACACATACTAACTGGGTGATCCTGGCCAAGTCACTTGACCCTGTTTGCCTCAGTTTCTTCATCTGTAAAATGAGCTGGAAAAGGAAGTAGGGGACCACTCTGGAATCTTTGACAAGAAACTCCCAAATGGTGTTGTAATCAGGCATGACAGAACAACAACAATAAATTTTGATATCACACTATGGTTTTCTGGCTTGTTCAGTAGGTCATCATTTACTGAATTCCTACTATGTAAGCAGCACTATGGAAGGGACTGCTGGAGTTGCAGAGTCAAAAGACACAAAGCAATCGTTAAGGAAGTAATGGTGGTCAGATGTATACACAGTGAAAATGATTAGGTAGAGAAAGGGTGAGGGGCCGGGGGGCCAGGTTGGGGGTAGAGGGAAGAAGTCCCCTACTCTTTCCCAGAAATAGGAAAGGGTCATAAAAGAGGTAAAATTTGAGCAGAAGTAATGGTCGTCTGTATTCTTCTGTCCCATCAAGGCTTTCCACCTTGAAGCCACTTTTCAATCATCCTCTCCTACTCATAAATATCCTTTATTTGTTCCCCCTCTATATCTTTGTTTACACAGTATAGCTTGCCTGGAATGCCCTCTCCTCCCCTTCTATGTGAAAAGGCAGCATGGGACAGCAGAAAAAAATAGATTTTGAAAGGGAGGGACCTGAATTCAAATCCTGCCTCTACCACTTGGTAGACTATGGATTACAAATTTAGAAATGGAAAACATCTTAGAGGTCACTAATGAAATGCTTATGTTACCTTGACCAACTCAGCTAAGTGAGCACTAAGTATAGAATATAGGATTTGGAGTAAAAAAAAATCCCTTAGTTTGAATCCTTCAGAAATCTTCTATCTGTATATCTGTATGATTTGAGGCAAGTCTTTGGACTTCTATTGGCCTCAGTTTCCTCATCTGTCAGATGAGGAGGGTAAACTCAAAGACTTCTGAAATTCCTTCAAGTTCCAAAACTAGATAAACTAGAGAGCTAGGTTGTTGAAGGCTTTGAATTCTTGGTTGAAGATTCTAGCCTTTTATCCTATAGATAGTGTCATTGAAACCTGAGAAGCATATTTAGCAGAGAATAACTCTATTCAAGTGGTGCTCAACCAGGAGATAACAGCTAGGAAGTCATTAATTCCACTGCTGAAATTTATGAAAGATGAAGCTTTGCCCCATTTTTAGAGATTTCTAGGGGAAAAGATTCTACAAGTAATTCCTTCACTCTTCCTGATTTGGTTAGCTAGGGAAAGCCCTAAATTTAACACATAGCATCAGGTCAAAGTAAAAAAAAAAAAACTGGACTCAGAATTAGGGATGACCTGTGTTAGAATAATCTGGAATTTGATATTTTCTGGCTCTATGATCCCAAGAAAGCCTTTCCTAAAATAACTCCTGCAGGGGATAGAAAGAGTCAAATGAATAAATAGTATTTATTAAGGCTTACTATGTGTCTAGCACTGTACTAAGAGACATGGATACAAAGAAGGACAGCTAAGTGTATAGAGCAGGGGATAGTGTGCTAGGACTGAGTTCATTGAGAGCCAGGCCCAGAGACTGGAGGTCCTAGGTTCAAATCTGGCCTCAGACACTGCCTAGCTATGTGTCCCTGGGCAAGTCACTTAACACCGATTGCCTAGCCCTTACTGCTCTTCTGCCATAGAACCAATACACAATATTGATTCTAAAAGGGAAGGTAAATGTTTAAAGAAGAAGAAGAAGACCTGAGTTCAAACCTGGCCTCTAACATTTAATTTTTATGTGAACCTGAGCAAGTTACTCAACTTCTGTCTGCCTCAGTCTCCTCATCAGTAAAATGGAGTTAATGAAGGCCAAGTTTTCACAGTCGATCATTGTGCAATATTGCTGTTACCATTGTTGAATTGGGTCAGATTAGCAATGGTTAGTAATGGAGTCTCAGCCAGAGATGAAGCTGGCTATCCTAGCAAGAGGCAAGGGTAGGAGTGAATAGAATTCTTTCTCCACCACCACCACCCCCTTAAAGCAGTTAGAGCTGAAGGAATAACAGTTTTAATTGAATACCCTTTAGTTCGAGTATTGGAGGCTGTACAAGTTTGACTAATCAAGGGCTAAATTGGTAGATAAATAGGAATTAATCCCATTGAGATTAGCAACTTCCACTGTTTAAAGATTTTCCCTAAACCCTAAGATAGATAAAAGGTTCAGGTTGTCTTCTAATGCAGCAGACTTGCTCTCTGGATAACAGCTGTTCCAATGCTTGCTTGGATGAAGATTTTGCTTAGGTAATGTATATTGATGGTATGTATAGCCAAATATAACTTCACACAGGCTCTCACACTTAACTTGGGAAGGGATTTATTAATTTCAGGAAAACAGGGAGAGGGGGGTGGATTTTAGGATTGTGGGAGAGGCAAGCTATCTAAAATCTTTAGTAAACTTGTTGGCTTCACATTCCCCAGAGGGGAAAGTGTTTTGAATAACTTTACTTCTATCTCACTCACTAACTAACTTTTCTCCTAATCTAATGTTACTAAGTTTAAGATGGTGAAGGTAACCTTGAATGAAGATCTGTTTAAATCAGAGATTAGTTGAGATACTGCAAGTGAGGTCATTTTTCCCAGTGCACACAGCCTGGTATAGTCTCTATGGAATAAACTAGCAAAGTAACACCCTACTCCCTGAGGTCAGAGATGAGCTAACAAAAGAGCAACCTAACTCTCCTTCCTAGCCCCTTGAACTCCAATAAAGCAGTGACCCTGCAAGTTGGGTGTCCTGGCTTTTTATACCCAGGTTCTTAACTGCCCCAACTGCCCCCTCTCTTGGAGTTCTGAGGGGCACTGTGGAATTCTGTGAGGCGGCTTTAACCCCACTTGAGATCATGGATGTTACACCATGTACAGTGTTCTGCCGGTTCTGCTTATTTCACTCTGCATCAGTTCATGTAGATCTTTCTAGCTTTTTCTGAAATCATCCCATCTATTATTTCTTATAGCACAATCCAGCTCATTTTAAAGATGAGGAAATTATGGCCAAAAAGGTTGAGTGACTTGCCTAGAGTCACACAGTTATTAGTGTCTGAGGCAGGATTTGAACTCAGATCTTCCTAATTTCAGGAACTCTCTCTACAGTGCCATCTAGCAGCCCTATATAAATGCTGCTATTGATATTAAATACCAAAGTCAGAAGACTAATGTCCATAAGGAATTTATATTCAAATAGAGAGAAATCACACAGAGGGAAATGGTGATCCTCAGAGGTAAGTTGCAGACACACGCAAAAAAACGTATACAGGAAAGGCCTATTAGATATCAATATGACATTAAAGTTTTGAGCTTGAGAAAGCAGAACAATGATATCTGAAAGACACAGGGATGTCAGAAAGAAAGCTTGTTGTGTTCAGAGGGTGAGGAATTCTATTTCGAATTTGTTAAATTTGAAATAACAAAAGAGGCACTCAAGAAGGAATATCCATTAAAGAGTTAGAAAATGGGTCTGGATCTCTAAAAAGAGATCAAGACCATTGAAGTCAACCTTTGGAGACATAAGGAGGCAGAAACAGTATATTTGTAATTCAATTTTAACTTTTCAAACATTTTTAATCTATCATAATGAAATTCAATCCTGACAATAACCCAGTGAGGTAAGTGAGGTACATATTATTATTCTTATTCAAGAGCTGAGGAAATTGAGTCTCAGAAAGGTTGTGGTTTTGCAAAGTCACAAAACTAATTAGCTAATAGGGAAACTGGAACTAGAAACCAGCTTAACATTAGGAGGTGCTGATTTCTGGTCTCAACAGTGGCCATTGATGGAGGAGAGAGACAGACAGAGATGACAGAGACAGAGACAGAGATAGAGACAGACAGAGAGGCGGGGAGGGAGAGAGAGAGAGGGAGGGAGAGAAGGAGGGAGACAGGAGGAGAAGACAGAGAGAGGGAGAGAGGGGGAGAGAGGGGGGAGGGAAGGAAGGAGAGAGAGAGAGGGAAAGAGAGA
>NW_025353324.1:0-4100 GCF_016433145.1 Gracilinanus agilis
AGAAAGGAGGGAAGGGGGAGAGGAGGGCTGGAAAGGAGAAATGAAGGGGGTGTAAAGAAAAAGAGACAGGAGAAGGAGAGATCAAGAAAAGGAGAGAAGAGAAAAGACAAGGAGAAGAGACGAGATCATGGTGGACTTCCTCCCTTCAGTCTTAGGCTGACCCCAGCCTGATGACAGAGTGATCAGTCGTCCATCCAAAGGGGACAGTGAATGGCCCAAGTCTGGGCTCCCAGCCCCATGCTAGGGCCCGGATGTGAGTGTCTCCAGTGTGCTCATGTGGTGGTGTCAGTAGTGATGACAGTGACAGGAAGGTCATTCTGTACCCCCCTCCCCCCAAACAAACCAAACCAAACCAAAAAAAAGTCCTTAGAGAATAGAGAGAACAAAGAGCTGCCCGAGAGGGGAAGGGGGATGGGGAAAGAGAGGGAGGATGATCAGAAGAGGGGGAAAAAAAAGGTTGTTTTGAAGAAGATGGGAAAACAGGATAGACTTTCAGGCACCTCAGCTGGAGAGAAGGAGACACGTGGTGGGCAGGGAAGAGCCTGAGCAGAACAGAGGCTGGCCTGGGGGTGGGGGTGGGGGGGCTGACTGGCTGGAGGCAACCAGACATGGGAAATCAGCAATCAGTGCCCCACTGCCATGTTACTGAATTTGTCCAAGCCCACCACTATGCCCATTTGTGCCCCAACATCCCCACACTCTCACAGGCTTATGCAATCACTGTGACTCTCCTGCCTGGCCTCAGGGGACCAGGAGGGTGTGGACAGTGGGGAATAAATGAGGGATATCACTACCTCAAAGCCCGAAGGCAGGGGAATGCCAGCTTGGGGGAGAGGGGGTAGATAGAATTGTGTCTAAGACGCAGAGACCACCCTTTGTACCAGGTGCTACAGAAGGATTGCTGTTCTAATTCTGGGGAAGAGCAGGAATGGAGGAGATGGCTGATTTCTGGGGTGGGGGGAGACTTTGGGGGTTTGAAGGGAGGAGAGAGAGTGCCTAGAATGCCAAGACTGGGATCCCTCAGACAGACCTCTGAGCATCATTGAATATGAAAAGAGATGACTGACCTCTGCTGGGGCTGCTGTGGGGAAGGGAAGTAGAAGGTGAGAGATGGGGTAAAGGGGAAGAATCAGGGGTTCACTGATCTCGAGCTGGAAGGGAACTTAGAGGCCAGCTAGACCAACCCATTCAGTTTACAGATGAAGAAACTGAGACCACTAGAGATTAAGTGCCTTGCCTAGGATCAGCTGGCTATTAAGTGGCTCAGGTGGGAGATAGGGGACTCCTCTGTGGGAGAGAGTAGAAAGAACAGAGGACCTGGGTTCAAGTACCAACTCTGACAAGCCTCAGCTTCCTCTTTTGTAAATGGTCTAATGGTCTCTGCCACTCCGAGTCTATGATCACACAGGGCTCCTCTTCTATTCCCCAGAGCTCCAGGAGGCAGCTGCGTAGGGGTCCTTTGGCCATGGCTCTTTTGAAGAGATCCCAGGGCCATGGGAAACCTCTCAGGGTCTGCTGCCTCCGATCTCAGCCTGGGGAAGGGAGAAGGAAAGATGCACACCTCGGATGCCCGAGTCCTGTTTCTTTCAGAGAAATCCACACGATGGCGCTCTTCCCCCCATCATGGTCTCCTAGCCACCGTGTGGGCAGGGGGTTAGCAGAGCTTGGCTGGGGCTGCCCGAGTCCAGCCTGGGTCCCCTTTTCCTCCTCCAAGCCCCAAGATCCCCCCTTCTCCCGCCTCCACATTGAATTCAGCCTGGATCTAGATGTCGGGTCCTGGCCCCTTGCTGGTCCAGCTCTGCCCGGATCTAGGGGGAGGGGAGAGGCTCTGTTCCTCTTATCCACTCTGGCCCTCTCCCCATGGTTCCCCAACCCTCCAGGGTACCCAGCTTTTAGGCGGAGGCACTGTGTGCCCTGGGGAAGAGAGGGTGGACCATCTGCCTTCTCTCCTCCTTTCCCAATAATTGCTTTTCTCTTCTTGGTGGTTTGTCTCCTCCCTGTGTGTGGAGGTGTGAGTAGGAGGGGGAAAGGTGGAGGAGAGTGGCAAGACATCCATACAGCACCTACTATGTGCTAAGCTCTTTACAAATAGGATCTCACTTGATCTGCCCAAGAATGAAGTAAGTGCTGTTATCCCTCTTTTTACAGTTGAGGAAACTGAGGCAGACCAAAGTCCAATGACTTGCCCAGGGTCTCACAGCTAATACTATCTAAGGTCATATTTGACCTGGGGTCTTCCTGCCTCTTGGCCAGTATTCTGTCCTCTGCTTCACGTAGCTGTGCTTGGCTAGTCTCTGAGGAGACATAGGAAGGAGGCCTGCCCTCCCCCTGCTCCCCTATGAAAGAACTCTCAACCTTCTCAGCAATTTGGGTCCCAAGTCACTTAGGAGACGAGCACTGGGTTGGGGGAAGGTTGGACTCTTGGAGAGTCTAGGGGAAGGGAAGATAGATGATCACAGAGGCATCATCTGCATCCATGATTTCTGTCTGTCATCATTGTCCCCCCTCCCCCCCCCACCCCTTGACAGGGGGCTCCGGTCTTGGAAATGGCAATCCCATAATTCCCGAAGAATGTCATTGGCTTCTCCCTCCTTCAGGATTCTGACCCGAGGAAGGTCTCCCATTTACCGTGGCACCTGAGTTGGAGGGAGAGACTGAGGCTGCCTTTCTGGACTGCCCATTGCCTCTCTGGGGGCCCTGAGCCACATGGTCTTAGGACACTCAGCTCCTCCAGGGTCCCTCTGACTGGGGCCTCTGTGCAGCCACCAGGCCTCAGACCCCATCTTGGCCCCTCCAAGGGAAGGGAGGAAGTCACTGGTGAGAGAGGGCCAAACTGTCAGGGGTTCTCACCCTGCTCCCCATGGGGGAGTCCTGAGACCAGCCCCCTCCCTCAGACACACAAGGCCTCTGACCCCCTCTGGCTTGGTGGAAGTGATCCAGGATCCAAGTGCTTTGCCAGACTGTGTCCCTACAGCATATACTCCAGGCAGAGGCTCCTGGGGTTTTTTTTTTTTTTAACCCTTTTTACTTCGGTGTATTGTCTCATAGTTGGAAGAGTGGTAAGGGTAGGCAATGGGGGTCAAGTGACTTGCCCAGGGTCACACAGCTGGGAAGTGGCTGAGGCCGGATTTGAACCTAGGACTTCTGGTCTCTAGGCCTGACTCTCAATCCACTGAGCTACCCAGCTGCCCCCCACTGAGCTACCCAGCTGCCCCTCCTGGGTTTGTTTTTAAAGTTTGATTGCCTTGTTTTATGTTTGGATTGGATTGGATGCATTTGAAAACATGATTCTAGGGAGTAGTTAGGTGGCTCAGTGGAGAGAGCCAGGCCCAGAGGTGGGTTCAAATGTGAATGAGACCCTGGGCAAGTCACTTAACCCCATCGCCTAGCCTTTATTACTCTTCTGCCTTGGAACCAATATGTATTGATTCTAAGACGGAAGGAAAAGGTTTAAACAATTAAAAAATAAACAAAAACATGATTGACTACCCAAGGGGCCCAATACACACAAAAAGCGTGGACCCCCTACTCCAGAGGCATGTGGACGTGCAGCTCCTTGCTCAGATGGGTATTTGTTTGCATAGCTCATGTGTAAGTCATGGGCAAAGGCCTGTGCTATCCTATGGGGTAATTGGGACTGTGTACGGTTACCCAAGGATGTATGCATTCCACTGTGTCTGTGTGACCTAAATTCTGGATGTGTCTGTGTGTGTGTGTGTGTGGCATGTCGGGGTGGGGGGGAGAGAGGGGGAGGGAGGATAGAGGGAGAAAGGGAGGGAGAGGCAGAGAGAGAGAGAGAGAAGGAGAGAGAGAGAGAAGAGAGGAGAAGAGAGAGGGAGAGAGGAGAGAGATGAGAGAAAGAGAAGATGGAGGGAGGGGAGAGAGGAGAGAAGGGGAGAGGGAGAGGCAGAGAGAGAGAAAGGAGAGAGAAGAGAAGAGAGAGGGAAAGAGAAGAGAAAGGGAGAGAGAAGAGAGAGGGAGAGAGAAGGAGAGAGATGAGAGAAAGAGAAGATGGAGGGAGGGAAGAGAGGAGAGAAGGGGAGAGGAAGAGGCAGAGAGAGAGAAAGGAGAGAGGAGAGAGAGGGAGAGAGAAGAGAGGA
>NW_025353325.1:0-4245 GCF_016433145.1 Gracilinanus agilis
TATGTATGTAAAGAATAGAGCAGGAAATCAAAAGTTCATAAAGCCTTTCTGTAGGAAGTCAAATTAGAGTTGAACCTTGAAGATTCTTAAGATTAGGAGAAGGAAAGGAATAAAAAGGAGGACATTTTGAGCAGTTGAAAAGACAATTGGTGGCTGATTTACCCTGGAGTGTGAAGAGGACAATAAAGGAGTCAGCCTGGTTGAAATATCTAGGATAGGAAAGGAAGACAAAATAGGAGCAAGAAATTAAGGCCAAATCATATAGGGCTTGGAATGCCAGACTGAAGAACTGAGTCAATATGACAGGTAGTAGTAAACAACTGTATTGTTTTATAGATTCTATAAGAGAGGTGATAATGTTTTATTATTATTATTATTATTATTATTATTATCATCATCATCATCTTTAACCAGCACCCAAGACAGTAAGTACTTTGTACATAGTATAATAATTTTGTGCTTGTTGAAAGTCATTGTGTTGTACAGCTAATTCACAATGATTATGATCAGAATCAGAGGATTTCTGAGTTGGAAGGAACCTGAATTCCTCTGCCTTATCAGGAGTCAGCTCTAAAATCCCCATAATAGGTGGTTGTCACACCACAACTTGAAAACCTCCAGTTATGATGAGCTCGCTCCCTCTTAATTAAAGTAGCCCATTTGATTATTTTTCACAGATTTAATGATTAGGCAATTTTTCTTACATCAAACTGTTAACTGCCTTTTAGCAGTTTCAAACCATTGCTCCTGATTTTGCCTTTGGAGTTGAAAAAAGAGCAATTTGATTCCCTGTGTCCCATGAAAGTCCTCAATAAGTATCGCTTTTTCCTTCAATTCGTCCTGTTTAGACAGTTCCTTGTGCTGTCACCAATTTAGTCATTCTACTTTAGAAGAAACTTCAATTTTCCTAAAGACACAGAATCTCACTGTTAGAAGGGACCCTGGATGGAGGCTATCTAATCTAGTGTCCACCTGATCAGGTCTTCTCTTTTAAAACCTCAGTCTTTACAATTTCTCTGGTCTTTGTAGTCCTTCATAATCCATTTCCAGTTCTCTGTCTAGCCTCTTTGCACATGACATTCTATGTCCTGTTTCCAGGCTTTTGTACAGATTTTCAGCCATGTTATATTTTCCCTTTTCAACTCAGTGTTCTGGAAGGCTTACCTTCAAGGTTTAGCCCAAGTACCACTTCTTTCAACAGTTTTCCTGTTTCTTCACTTGTTAGTATCTCCTTTTCCTCATCACTATCTTTTTATTCTCCATATGATTTTTTATTCTGTAACTATATATTTATCTAGTAGAAATGGAGCTCCTTAAGGCAGACTTCTATATCAGTTTAGTATTTGTATATCTAGCTCTGATAGCCTGGTAGAGTGCACAGAAAGTTAGTCTTGTAGTCAAAAGATCTAAAGATCTGAATCCAAGTCCAGCATCTGACATATATTGACTATGTAATTGTGAATACATCATATAACCTCTCATTCCTCTAAGAAACTAAAACTATAAGCTGAAGCAGGGGTCGGCAACCTTTTTGGTCATGAGAGCCATAAACGCCACATTTTTTAAAATGTAATTTCGTGAGAGCCGTTCAGTGCTCACAGTGCGCTCCTGTAACAGCGCCTGAAAAAAAAAAATTGACTTTATGGCTCCTGCAGAAAGAGCCATATCTGGCCCTCAAAAGAGCCAGATATGGCTCGAGAGCCATATATTGCTGACCCCTGAGCTGAAGAGATAATTTAAAGGGGAATTTTCTCATCTGCAGGGTCCTTTTAATAAAGAATTATAGGTTGAGCCATTATCCCCACTACCTGACACATAGTAGATACTCATTCATGGACTGATTGCTTTATAAGTACCAAAGGGTCATTAGTGCCCCAAGGTGAAGAACTTCCAACAGGAAAATTTCTATCTTTTTGCTTAACCCTAGGAATGTTAATATATTAGTACTTATCTAGGGAGGCCCTAAGGAGAAAGTCGGAGAGGGAAGTAGGGGGGTAGACTATGGAGAAAAGAAGAAAGCCAGCTGGAATTGAAATGGGAGCTTTGTCCTAGAAATTCTTGGGATGGAACCAGCCTGAGCTCCCAAAAGCCTCCTGAGGGGGCCAGTGATTAACAGGAGCCTCATAAAGGTGGTAGAGTGAGTGGTGTGCTGAGAGAAGGGAAGGAAGTATGTGCAAACATTCCCTTCATTGCAGAATGGGATAGGTGAGAATTTCTCAAAGGCCTCTTGGGCTTCCAAAAAAGATAAGCCTCAGAACTTTTACAGAATCATGAAATCTTAAAATGTCTTAACTGAAGAGGATCAATATACAGATGTCCTGGAATCATCTTGAACTGACTCCCAAAAGCTGATTGTTAAATTTTCATTATGAACAACTATACTTCAAAAATGGGCAAATGACACAAATCAGTTGTTTCACTGCCTTATTGATTGCCTTTAGAAAGTGATGGATTAAATGTCATTTACATCAATTAATGTATGTTACTCATTTAAATATAGATATTCCTGTAGAGCTAGAAAATCGTTTGCTCTTTTCAGAGGTATAAATGTCCCAAAGAAAATTGAATAATCAGCTCTCAAGAGCTTGTAAGATCTGGATCTAGTAAACTCCTGTCACGAAACATTGTTATCTTCATAGACGTGCTACTGATCATCTCATTCAAAGGTCAAAGTAACTGCATAAAGATTTTCAAGACTCCCCTTCTTTTAATCTATCTCCCAGCTAACCTAGCCTGTTTGAAATCCTCATGTTTGAAATGTACATGATATTTCCCACTTCCACATATTTACACAGGCTGTCCCCCATGCCTGAATTTTTTGCCCATTCATCTTCATTTCATGCAATCTTCAGCTTAGATGGATTACAATCTACATCCTTGGAGGGAATACCAAAATCATTAAGAGCATGTATCTATTGCAGTAATTTCATGTTATAGCTGTGTGTGTAGAAAGTATGAACTAAAAGTACTTTGAAAACAATCTATGGACTATATTTACCACACTTCTGAATTTTATTAAATTTTTTTGAATCTTGTACACAGTGGAGAATTTAGGATGACAGTTGACAAAGTGGAATGTAGAAGTAAGTGACTATGTTGGTAAAGACTGATGGAATGCTAGAGTTGTAGATAGGAGGATTCTAGCTGTGATTTTAAGTAAGTGCCTTTGGTAACTCTGGGCCTCAATTTCCTATAAAATAAGGCATTTGGATTTGATGATCTCTAAGGTTTGTTCCATCTCTGAATCTCTAATTCTGTGATGATATGATACAATGATCTCTGTCAAAGATGTCAAACACAAAGCTGGCAGGAGGTATTGCTACTAAAAATCCCTGAATGTAGTCTGAACCTTTTTAAAATTTAATTGGGAAATATTTAAGAGAACAAATAAAATATATAATAGAAAATAGATATTATAATACTAATAAGTGCTTTTCTAAGTCAAAATAAGGCCAGCAGACATGTTTATATAGATTACTGGACTTCTTTCTATCTGAGTCTGACACAACTGATTAAAGGAGATAATATTCATATGGTGTTTTGTACAATGCCTGGTATACAGTAGGTACTTAATAAATATGTATTCCATTCTATGTCATGGGAGGATTTGTGAGAGAGAACAAGAGATTTAAAGAGAAAGATCACCATTATCTTTTGATATTTAAGATTTGTGATTGGGCAGAAGGGGAAACATTCTTTAATGGGGGAAACTTGGAGCAATGGGGATAGGAAACAGAGGTAGATTTTGACAGAATTTAAGGAAAAACTTTCTGAGAATTGGTTATATCTAAAAATAGAACAGACTTCTTCATGAGGCAATGTTACACACTACAAAAATATATAACAGAAATAGATTAGACCATGTTTATAACAAGTTACACTAATATAAAATAACTGATTTGACTAGATGATATAAAAAGTCCCTTCTGATCCTCAAATTTTCTTCTTCTGTAATTTTCTAACTTCAATAAAATCTTCCTTGCATTCTTCATCATAATGTGAAGATGAACCTTACTTTTAAAAAGGTATTGGAATTTCCAAATAGACAAATGGCCAAGGAATATGAATAGGCAGTTTTCAGATGAAAATATCAAAAATCACATGAAAAAGTGTTCTAAATTCCTCCTGATAAAAGAAATTCAAATCAAAACAACACTGAGGTACCACCTCCCACCTAGGAGATTGGCCAATGTGTAAGCAAAGGAAAGCAATGAATATTTGAGGTGATGTGGCAAAATTGGAACA
>NW_025353326.1:0-1079 GCF_016433145.1 Gracilinanus agilis
TATATATATATACTCTGAAGAGAGGAAACAATCCATTGCTGCTCAACTTAAATGGCACAAGGGAGAATGGACCCAAGGAATAAATAAAATTGTAAAAGTCTAAAGATGGGGAGAAAGTTCCCGGCTCTGCCTTAAGGCCTTAAGACATCCTGTGGCCAGCTGCCGTAAAGGAAAGGGAGGGATATAAATTTAATGTGCTAGGAACTATGTTAAATGCTTTACAAATATTATATCACTTGACCGTCATGAAAGCCATGAGCCGTAATTATTATTATTCTCATGTTTTTTACAGTTGAGGAAATAGAGGTTCAGTGACTTGCCCAGGGTCATGCATCCAGAAAGTGTTTGATGCACTATTTGAACTCGTCTTCCTGAACCGAGAACAGGTATTCCATCCAGTTGCCTCTAAAGCTTAACCTACTGTCACTGTCCAGCCTAGTCCTCAGGACGTTCTGCACAAGAGGTTGGTTTTCATTGTTCAAAACCTCCCCTCTCTATTTGATCAAGTTCTTGCCGGTGGTCTAAGATCTGATCCAGGCTTCAGCTAACAAGCAGAGTTAACATGATGGGCAGCTCTGGCCCAACAATTATTCACACCTTCCCTACTTCATATTCTTCATATTCTTCATATTCTCAGTTTTAATCCATTCTCGGCCTCTTTTTGACCAATTTCTATGAAGCCCTCTTCTCCAAAGGAGTGGGTTTCCAGAACCACATGCATGATGAACTATTAGTTTTAAGAAAAATAAAAATAGGTTTGCATTAGGAAAAAATAATACTTTTTATATAATTGTCTGAGGCAAGAGTTCCCACAATAAGGGTAGAATCATGGAATTAGGCCACCAAAAGTTGGGAATGATATTCATCTATGTCCTCATTAAAACCCAAAGGAACAACATTGTCTGAGATGTTCCAAGTTTAATGAGATATTTATAAAGTTCTTTGCAGAATCACAGTTCTGTAGAAATAGCTTACTCTGAGAGCTTTTCCTTCACTATTTGTTTTAAACATCATCTTTACAAATTGACTGGTGAACCAGAGGGGAGAGAGAGAGAGAGAGAGAGAGAGAGAGAGAGAGA
>NW_025353327.1:0-5812 GCF_016433145.1 Gracilinanus agilis
TCCTCCCTCCCTCCCTTCCTTCCTTCTTTCTTCCCTTCTCCCACTCCTTTTTTCCTACTTTCCTTTCCTTCTTCCTTCTTCTCTTCTCCCATTCCTCCCTTCCTACTTTCCTTCCTTCCTTCCTTTCCTTCCATACTTCCTTCCTTCCTCCCTTCCTCTCTCCCTCCCTGTCTTCCTTCCTTCCTCCTTCCTCCTTCCCTCCTTCCTTTCCTTCCACCATCCTTCCTTCTTGTTTTCCTTCCTTCCCTCCTTCCCTCCCTCCCTCCTTCTCTTCCTTCCTTCCTTCCTTCCTTCCTTCCTTCCTTCCTTCCTTCTAAAAATGTTATTTGTTATATGGGATGACTCTCTAGGAGGAGAAAGGGGAAAGTTTACTGAGATAAATTATAGTGCTAAAAAAAAATCAATAAAAACTCAGAGTGAGCTGCTTTCTCACAATAGTGAGGGTTCTTTATTCATCTACTGCCAAACTCGAGGAACTGGAAGGATATACTGGAAAGAGATGGATGCTGGAGTCAGATAGGGTTCAAACGGTGTCTCCGGAGCTTTTTACTGTCTGACAATAGGTAAGTCACTTAGCTTCTCTGTGCCTCAGTCTCCTCATCTCTAAAATGAGTGATTTGGACTTGAGAGCCTCTGAGATCCCATTCGGCTTTGAATCTTGAATCTGGTCAAATCGCTTCATGGTTCTAGCGCTAATGACCAGTTGTGACTTCTAAATGTATTTCTGAGCCTTACTGTCTTTATCTGTAAAATGGGAATCACCCAATTTAGTGCTGGAAGGAATCCTAGACATCATATAGTCCAATGACCTCATCATATGGATGAAGAAACAGGGGCCCAGAGAGGCCAGATCAGCTGGCACAGTCCTGGCCACATGGTCTGCTGCCAACTCTAGTACTCTTTCTATTACAAGAATATTGAATCTGGAGCCAGAAGACTTGGGTTCCGATCCTGAATCTTTCATTATCTGCAGGTCCTTGTGGATGAGACATTTAGCCCCTTGGAGGAGGCTCAGTTCTTTTATCTGTAAAACAATAATAATGATGATGATGGTGGTGATGATGAAGGTGATGATGATGATGGTGGTGATGATGGCAATGATGATTGCCCGTATTTGTAGATGAGGCTTTAAGGATTGCAAATTTTTTACTTATGCTATATCATTTAATCCTCACATCTATCTTGTGAGACTAGATGCTGTTATTACCCCTTCATTAAAATTTTGGGATCAGGAAGACATCTTCCTAAGTTCAAATTCAGCCTCAGAAACCTACTAGCTGTGTGACCCTGGGCAAGTCACTTAACCCTGTTTGCTTCATCTTCCTCATCTATAAGATGAGCTGCAGAATGAAATGGCAAATCACTTCAGTATCTCTGCCAAGAAAACCCCAAAATGGAGTCTCAGAGTCAGACGCAACTGAAAATACTGAATTGCCCCATTACAACAAATGCAACACATTTTAAAAATAAAGATTGACTTGGATTATACAGCTAGCATCTGAGGCTGGATTTGAACTCAGATCTTCACTCACTCAACAAGTGTAAGGGCCAACTCTGTGCCAAGCACCGAACATGAGGCTGAGGACATACAGTCAAAAAGGAAGCCTTCCTTGTCTTCACGGAGCTGACATTCATTTGGAAGAGACGGCATGGACACTTACACACATACACCAAGGATATACAAAACCCCCCGTGAGAGGTGGGGAAGGGCATCAACCATCTGGGGGAATCAGGAAAGGCTTCAGGCATTCCTGGACTTTAAGAAGCAGAAGGGAGGAAAGAGGGGGCCCCTCTGGCCTCCTGTGAGCTCTCCCCAAGGGCCCACCCAACATTGTCCTCTTGCCCATTGATGCTGGGTGAGGACCTGAGTCTCTCCACGCTTCTACACTGTCTCTTTTTCATCTCTCGCCATGAGTCCCCAGTGGAGCTGGTGCTCCTTGTGGGCGCCAAAGCCAGGGCTGCCCATCCACACAGAAGAGGCCTGAGTCACTGCTTTCGCCCTCCCTGGGGCCTGGAGGTGGCCAGTTTGGCCCAGGAAGGGCAGTTGGTGGAGGTGACTCATGGGAGATGAGACGGTCACAAACTCTACCTCATCCATTGACTCTCTGTGCTGGGACATGACCACAGACAGTCATGAGCTGGAGTATTTCCATTCCTGCCCAGCCACCACGTCCCAAGAGCACGGCCATGGCTAAGAGACCACTGGGCGGCCGCCACATGAAGGCGCCTGAAACAAATCCTAGAATCCCTGGGATCTGAGCGGAAGGAACCCAAGAGCTCATTTAGACCCACCTCTTTCGTTTTGCAGGAAAGGAAACTGAGGCCTGAGGAGAGTGAGAGGTCCCTTTGAGCAATCTCACAGTCAAAACCATCACGAGAGTTCAGGTCTCCTGATTCCTAGTTTAAGAGTCTTTCTACTCATTTTTCTTCTAGTCCTAGCGGCTGAGAGACTCTGGCTGCGATCGGAGTACTGGGTTCCAGTCAGCAAGCTTTTATTTATTAACCACCCACGATGGTGTCGGACCCTCCCTGTTCAAGACCCCGAAGACCAGGAGATGAAAATGAAATTGTCCTTCACCTCCAGGAGCTTCCATTCCATGGGTCACTTGGCTAAGGGACTCTGGGAAAGTCTTTTCTGAGCTTAATATTCTCCTCTTCAAATTCGGCAGATTAAAACTTGCCCTACCTAACTCACAGGGATTCTGGGAGGCGAGATTGCCAAAGTTTATTTTCTTGAGACTCTAAATTCCTTGATGACAAGGATGAGTTTCATTTTTGTCAAGATGTCTCCAACCACACAGGAGTCCCTTCATCCCTGTTTACTGTGTTTTGTGGAGGAAAGAACACTCTCTGGAGTCAGAATGCCATCTGTGAGCCCACTTATCACTTCATCTTTCTGGGCCTCGGTTTCCCCATCTGTAAAAGGGGGGGCAATGGACCAGATGACCCCTAAGGTCCCTTCCAGCTATCAAGCAATGATCCTTCGAGGCGGGAGGCTGAACTGAAGGCCCCCACAGAAATCCAGGCTGACACCATTTGTGAGTTATTCCAGGGGTCATGGCTGTGCAGGCGTGTGCGTGCCTGTGTGCGTGCCCGGCAGATCTTCGCCTCTCCCTCCGTCCTGCCTTCCCCAGAGCTCCCGCCGCCTCTGGGAGGTCTGCCTTTCTTATCTCCAGTTTACAGATGAAACAGGGAGCAGAGAAAAGAAGGCGATTACCTCCG
Organism: Gracilinanus agilis; assembly: GCF_016433145.1. Classification (NCBI taxonomy): domain Eukaryota; kingdom Metazoa; phylum Chordata; class Mammalia; order Didelphimorphia; family Didelphidae; genus Gracilinanus; species Gracilinanus agilis. The sequence continues at coordinate 3,223 of NW_025353327.1, forward strand.
ACCTGACTCGGATCTCTGGCGGGTGACTCAGAGAGCTGGGCACCGAGTCTCATCTGGAGCCTGAGGGCGGTGACACAGGCCTTTGTCAGAGGAAAAGTCTGAGGAGAAAATCCAGCTTCGCCTTTCCGGGCTCCGGAGCCGGGGCCAGGGGCAGAGAGGAGAGAGAACAAGGCTGGAAATCCTGGCCTCGAACAAAGCCTCCCTCGGAGTCTGGGGCCAGGTGGGAGCGAGGTCACCCAGACCCCGCCATCTGCCCCAGGACCTTTCCCCGGGAGCCCCGGCAGCATCCTGAGCGGCCCATCCCTCCAGTCAAGGGAGGCCAAGCAGAAAACCATCTTTCCTGCCAGAGCCTGGGTTTGGAGGCAGGAGGCTCGGGTGGAGGCCAGTCAGAGCTCAGCGCCTACCTAGTGGGGTGACTCTGGGCGAGCTCTTTCTCCCCTCTGGGCCTCGGGTTCCTTAACCGTAAAAGGAGGAATTCAGGCTAAATGAGGTAGGAATTCCCTTTCGGGGTCAACATTCTGACTCACCACTTAAAAAACCGATAACAATATTAACACCGTTGATGCTGCCCCATCGATGATTTCTCATCTCTCCTCTTGCTCGGTGCTCCTCAGGGTGCTCCTCGGGGTGCCCCTTGGGGTGCCCTGGGGGATTGGAGCCAAACTCCAATGTGAAACTCCAGTCTCCCCACCTCCCCCCGGGGCACATCCATGGTGATCGCTATTTCATCCAGAACTTTGCTGGAAAACAGAAGTCTCTTAACACCTAGACCTGTTCAAAATGTGGCTGTTTGGTGTTTTTTGGGTGGATTCAACTCTTTGTCAGCCCATTTGGGGTTTTCTTGGCAAAGATACTGGGGTGGTTTGCCGTTTCCTCCTCCAGTTATTTTACAGATGAGAAAGCCAGAAGCAAACAGGGTTCCGTGACTTGTCCAGGGCCACACGGCTAATAAGCGTCTGAGGCCAGGTCTGAGCTCAGAGACGTCTTCTAACTTCAGAACCGGCGCTGGATCCGCCACACCCCCCAGCTGCCCTCTTCAAGGGTCGAATGGGCTCGTTTTGGAGGAAGCCAGTTCCTCATGCCTGAATCTCTCCAGGCCAAGCAGAATGACTGCTTTTCAGGGATGTTTCAGGGGAGATTTTGCCCCAGGTGTGATTTGGACCAGACGCCCTCCGAAGTGTTTGAGGGATGAGTTATCCGAGATGGCAGAGAAAGAAAGGCTCCGTCCTTGCCCAAACCCACTTCCAAACAACCACCCCAAAAACCCCAAACCCTACCTCAAATTTTGGAGTGGCAAAACTATCAAAAGACAGAGGGAAGCAGGCGTTGGGTCAAAGAAAACATAAGAAGGCAGGAAGGACCCAACTCACTGGGCTCGAGGCAGGAGCAATGGAAGCTGCTTGGCCCCTGGCAAGCACCCCCAGGGGAACCCTCGGCCAGAGGACCCGCCTGGTGGTCAAGCCGCCTGGGACGGTGGCAGCTCAGGAGAAGAATCCAGCTCAATCCGGGGTACGGGGCACCTGGGGGAACACAGAGCCAGTCCTCCATCTACCCCGGGAGTGCCGCTGAGCTTCACCACATAGACGAGGCCGTCAAAAAAGCCCCCAAATCAACCAAAGACAAAGAAAAAGGCTGATCTGAAAAGTGACTTCAGAACAAAACCCTCCCCTCCCCTACCTGAGCCCTTTCATGAAAAAGTTTCAAAGCGAGAGCAACTGGGGAGGATGGTGGATAGAGCCAGATCTAGAGACAGGAGGTCCTGGGTTCAAATTTGACCTCAGACACTTCCCAGCTGTGTGACCCTGAGCGAGTCACTTCACCCCCATGGCCTAGCCCTCACCGCCCTTCTGCCTTGGAGCCAACACTTAGGACGGAGGGTAGGTTTTGTCTTCTTTTAAAGTCTCAGAGAGGACCAGGACCATCCTGGGATGACTTTTGACAGTCTCGAAGTCTGGAGGCGAGACCGAAGTCAGGATGGCTGGTGCCAGGCTGGGAGCTGCCAGGCAGCCTGGCCATCCTCTGTGGCTGGCCCACCTCCGGGCACTGTCCGACGCCTGCTTCCGCCTCCTTGGCAGCTGGTGGAGCCCCTGCTCTCCTCTGCCCCCTCTGCGGAGGGGCATCTCCCGTGCCCGGAGCAGGCGCCCTTCTAACTCACACTGGCTGAGCCCAGGCTGCCCAAGCCCAGGCTGCCAGGGCGGCTTTACTGGAGTGCCAGCCCTGCGCCCGCTCTGGCTTCCCGGGGCCATGCGTGGGAGCTGGGGGACAGCGGATGGGCAGCCCCGAAAGGGGTCCAGAAAGCCCTCATGCCACAGGGGCTGGACCTCCCTGCACACCTCCAATAATAATGGAGGCCCTGGTGGGGCAGCTGGGTAGCTCAGTGGAGTGAGAGCCAGGCCTAGAGACGGGAGGTCCTGGGCTCAAACCCGGCCTCAGACACTTCTCAGCTGTGTGACCCTGGGCAAGTCACTTGACCCCCATTGCCCACCCTGACCAATCTTCCACCTATGAGACAATACACCGAAGTGCAAGGGTTTAAAAAAAATAATAATAATGGAGGCCTTGGGAAAGACTCCCGAAAAGGTCCTGGGCT
>NW_025353328.1:0-9169 GCF_016433145.1 Gracilinanus agilis
GTGGGAGGTAGCGAGCGAGTGAGCGAGTTGTTCTGCCGCCCTCTGGTGGGAGTAACTAGGACTCCATCCTTAAGTTCTCACAATGAGCATTTCTGGGCAGCACTGCACGTCCCTTCCCCCCCATCACCCCGCCCTGGGTAGCTTTCGCAAGCTGGATTCTTTTGCAGGAAAAAAAAAGTTTTTAAATACATAAAATAGGGATACACAAGAAACCAATTACATTCATTTAATACATTGCTACATAGAACGTTTATGTAATGTAATTAAATGTAATACAAATATATCTATTTAAATAAAAACAAGTTTGTGAACTTTCAGGTTAAGAACTCTCCGTCTGGTCCAGCAACATTTTTTATTGAAGAGAAGACAGGCTTGGAGAGGAAGAATACCTGGTATTCCATTGCTTGTTAGAAAATCATAACAATAGCATCCATTTTTATTATCCTCTAAGAATTAGAAGGTTCTTTATGTATATTACATCATTTGGTCAGGAGTCATAAGCCATTTTACAGATGGGGAAACTTGCCTAATGTCACCTAATTACTAAATGACTGAAGTCATATGAACTTGAGTCTTTCTGAACTCCAGCACTTTGATCATATACCTACCTCTCATACCTAATTTCAAGCTAGCAAAAAATCTTAGAAGTATAGTCTAACCCTTATTATTTTGCAACTGAGGCCCAGAATGGAGGAGCAACTCACCTAATGGCCAAGTAGTAAGTAGCAAGAGTCAGAATTGGAACCCATGCCCTCTTGACTCCAGTTTAGTTCATCTTTTTGCCTTTTGGAAAGTCTTCTCTATCATTTGTGTCTGCCCTGATTTTGTGGGTGAAGGAAGAAGTACAGTTTGTTTCTGGATAAAGAGGCCCCTCCTGCTGGGATGGCAGAGCCAGGAGAGGAATTAATGTTAAGCTTATTAAAATTGCTCAAGATTCATTGAAAGATCATCAAATGTCTTGTGGCCACGTGTCAGTGTCACGAAGGGAAGAGAATTGTCCCAAGGGAAGTGATAGTCTCACTGTATCTTTCCCAAGTCAGACCAGATCTGGAGGATAATGTTTATTTCTGGGTACCACATTTCCAAAAGGAGGTTGATAAGCTGCAAAGCTTCTTCTGAGGGCAACCAGGATGGGGAAGGACCATGATGCCAAATTAATAATTAGTATTAGTTGAAGTAACCAGGATATTTAGTTTGGAAAAAATAAAATCTGGGGGAAGAACATGATAGCTGTCTTCTAGTATTTGAAGCAAGACTTAAATGTAACAACAATTATGCTTGGTTCCAAAGGAGAAAATGGAGCACAAGGCATGATGGAGTGGTGGAGATTTTTGCTCAGTGCAAAGAAAAACTTCCTAATAATTAGAGCAATCCAAAAGTGGAATAGCCTGCCTCTTGAGAGAATGGGTTTTCTCTCATTAGAGTCTTTAAATGAAGGCTAGGAATCTGATAGAACAGGTCCTTGGTCAGATCTACTTTGGACTAAGTGGTTTCTGAGGGCTATTCTAAGATTTTATGATTTTCATCTCTCTCAGATTGCCTTATTCAGTGTGGGGTATATATTGCCCACTTCAGAAGCATGTGTTTGCCTGGATTCATACTTGCTTACTTGTTTAAAATGGAATATTGGGATATGTCAGCTGAATACCTGAAGAAGGGTAAGGACCTGAGGCTAATCACACTGTAGCTCAATATACTTATATAGATACATTGTATTTGCAGAAACTGTATTGCATTTATTCTTTGTATTTCCAGTGCCTAGAACTGTGCATGGCACATAGCTGCTTAATAAATGCTTCCCGAATTGAATTTTTGTTATTGCCTACAAGCTTTAGATCTATATTCTGTTTTGTAGTTGTTTTTAAACCCGTACCTTCTGCTTTGTATTATAAGGATGATATTAGAAAATAAGAATTGTTTTATTAAAGATAAGAAGTAGAGAAGCTGCTTAAGGAAGAACTGGAGTTTCAAATAGAGCTGAGAGAATGTTAATTTCAACTGTTGGCAGTTATAACCTTTATTCTATGACAGTTACATTCTCTGGGTGTGGCATTCTGGGAGGGGCTTCTGGCAGTCAAAAGAGCCACATGGGACTTCTTTTCTCTCTCAGGGCTGGAGAAGGTAACATCTTTGCCTTTCTCTATCTCTGTCTGAGTGAAAGACTTGAAAGAGGGGAGTATTTTCTTTTCCAACTTGGGAAACACTATTCATTTATCTGTTACTGATTATAGATTGGTTAAACTCTGAAAAGACCAAACAAAGCCTGGTCTTTGGTTTGGACTCTGAGTCTGTTAAAGCTCAGAGTCCTAACCTGATTCTTTTGGAGCCTCAACCAGTTAGCTTTAGTTATCTTTATAACTTAAAGGCGAAGTTAAGAATTATAGTGGTTAAGTTTATTTAGAATAGTATAAATTTGGTTAGTTAGATCAGGGAGGATTAGCATAGCCTGTGAACCACAGGAGAAGTGGGTCCTTGTGAGACCTGGGAGTTTATTTTGGTGGAGAAATCCTTTTTTCTTTATATATATTTAAATAAATAGTTTATTTTTCATAAGCAAGAGTCTCGTTAGCGTTCCTTGCACCTAGCCCTGAAGGGAAGTTCATCTTTGAGCTTCATTTCATTTACCACTGAAGATACTTTTGATATCATCTGTCAAAAGTATCAAGAAACAATTTTCAACCTTTATTTTCTAGTTTTGTCCTTTATTTTTGTGTTTCACCTATTTTATTTTTACAGTATCAATTCTAAGACAATAGAACTGCAAGGACTGGGCAATAGGGGTTAAATGGCTTGCCCAGGGTCACACAGCTAGAAAATGTCTGCGGCCACATTTGAACCCAGATCTTCCAAACTCCAGGCCTGGTACTCTATCCACTGTACTACCTGGCTGCCCCTCTATACTCTAGGAAGGCCTTGGGATGCCACTGAATACTTTTGAGAAGATGAATTACATTATTAGAGCAGTTCATCAGGCAGATATGCAACATGGATGGGAGGAAGGGAGAATCTAGAAGATATTGTAATAGAATAGGTTATGAGGTATATAGGAGGGCAGAGAGTTGAACAAGAAGAGGTAGGAGTAAAAAATGACTGTGGTTTCAAGTCTGAATTACTAGAATGATAGTAATACCAAAAGAAACAGGGAAGTTAGTAGGTAGGTTGAAGGGGAGGGATATTTTCCATTGGTTTCAATGAAGTATATGAAACTACCAAGAGGAACATTTAGAGTGAGATGAAAAGAGAGCAATGGGTAGAGCCTTGGCAATATTCCACACTTAGAAAGTGGAAAAAGGATGAGGAAAAAGCAAAGGAGTCTGACAAAGAGCAATTGGAGAGATAGAAGGAGAAATATGAGGGTGTAGTATCACAGAAACCAAGAGACAAAAAGCTTCAGAAAGGAGATTGTCATTCATTCACCATACATTTATTAAGTATCCACAATGTACAAAGTACTGGAGATAGAAAGATTTTGCTCATACCTTGCTTTGAAGGAGTTTATAAGCCTTATAAGAAGAGAAAATAATTATGAAGCAAGGGAGAATGAGATACGTGGAAAGGAGAGGTCAATACAAAATGCTACGAGAAATTTGAATAGAAAGAAAACATTTTTACCTAGGGAGGAGACAGTGATTAGAAGGCTTGATGGAAGAAGGAGCATGAAAATTTGGTTTCATTGGGTAGACAATGGGAAACCACAAGAGACTAGGAGTTAAATGTGTAGGGAAAATTATTCGGGCAGTAAGTAAAAAATGTATGGAGAGAGGACAGATTAGAAGAAGGAAGGCCAGTGAAGATTCTATTGCAATGATCTAAAAAGGAAGAGAGGAGGACCCAAACATAGATGATTACAGGGAAAATTTATAGGCAAGAACAAATGGGAATATATTTCAGAGGTAAAATTATATGATTTGATAACTAATTGAATATGAGATAGGGAGAACCAAAGAAAAGTTTGAGCAGGCACACTTATGAACTATTGGAAAAGTTCTGACTCAGTCCAAATATTCTGGAAATATCATTTTAAATTATACTAAACTGTATGTATTCTTTAACCCCAGCAATGTTACCACTAGGAATGTACTCTAGGGAACTGAAAGATGGTAAGAAAGTTCTTCTATGTGCAAAAATGTTTATAGCAGCACTTCTTATATTATCAAAGAATTAGGAAGGAAATTAGGCATCCATCTATTGTAACATGGCTGAATGAGTCCTGGCATATGAATATAATGGAATATTATTGCATCATAAGAAATGGCAATCATGAAGAGTTCAGAGAAACTTAGGAAGACTTGTAATGAACTGATAAAGAGCAAAAATAAGTAGAACCAGGAAAATGTTTTGCCAGATAATATTATTACCACCACAATATTAAAACCAAGAAAGCCTATAGGACTCTGATTGATACAGTGGTTTTCTGAGCTAGGCCTGGCTCAGGCCTGTCTGATAGCTCAAGCATGGAATTGGAATATGAGACACTCATAGGCTCTATAACATTTAACAAATGAAGATTACTCTAAAATAGAATGAAAGGGATGTTCAGCAAACATACAGCAATGGTTCAGCTTTGCTTTCATGTGGAATAGTGCTCCATCAGAAGAGTATGATGACATCTCAACTGAGCTATCCATCAGGCTATTGTAAAGAAAGATGATCAATGTCAAATGTTTGGGAGAGGGCAGTGAACCTGGTAATTGAATGAAAATGAAGAGCATTTATTAAGTGCTTAATATATATCCAGAACTTTGATGGGGATATGATTGGGGATGCAAACTCCAAATGATCTCTGTAGTGCAAATATCAATAATATGGAACTAGGTCTTGATCAATGAGACATGTAAAACCCAGTGGAATTGCGTGTGGGCTACAGGACGGGGTAGGGGGAGAGAAGGGAAAGAACATGACTCTTGTAACCATGGGAAAATATTCTAAATTAAATAAAATTTTCCAAACTATAAAATATATATATATATACACCCAGAACTATGTTCAAAAACTAGGGTTATAAATGTACAAATAAGATTTGTTTTGGCAATAGAGAAGTTATTAGTGACCATGGAGAATAATTTCAGCAGAAGATTGGAAATCAAAAAGACATCACAGAGGATTTTGAAGAGAAACTTGCAGGGTGAAGGGCAGGTTGTCTTTCATATATGTCACTATTGTTTCAGACACAAAGGACCCAGGGAAACTAGTGACTTCTCTGACTTATTGATTGATTCCACTCAGAATGCCAGGATGTGGCATATTTCTTCTCATCTGTAACCACCAATTTTCCTTCTAAGCACATAGACTTAAAGGAATCAAAATATAGGAAAGTTATTTTTATAAATTTAAGGGTATAGAAAGCACCTGTATCCAAGAGAGAGAAACAGAGACAGACAGAGACCGACAGAGAGAAAGAAAGTTTGCTCTTCCATGACACTGCTCCCCTATTTGTCTTTGTCTTCATATTGTTTTTTTTCTGGCAGCTTTCAGCTACCATTCCACTGGTGCTGGCTTCTGAGGTTCTCTTATTCTCTAGCAGATGGTACTCATCACCTATTCGAGGGGACCAGATGTCCAGCCCTTGAGGATAGGTGATCTTGGGGGCCTTTTATCCCTCAAACGTGCATATAAATACACTGGTTCAAAGAGCTTTTTTTTTTTTAAAAGGAAGGAAGGTAGGGACAGAACTGGCTGCTTCTTCCTCACTGAGGGAGAGGGAAATATTACAGTCTGCTATATTTAGGATAGGAGAAACCTGAACATATTTGTAGGCAGAAGGAAAGGAATGGAAAGTAGGGAGGAAATAATTGATAAAGGTCACAGAGGAGAATGGATTAATTCAAAGGCAAAGATAGGACATTTAGTTTTGGCTAGGGATAAGGATTTTCTATAAAATGAAAGGGTTGGCCTCTGAGGTTCTTTCTGGATTTAAGATCCTGTATAATCTATTTGTCCAATTCCTACTTATCCTTCAAGGTCAAGCTCATGCTTGATATCAGTTATCCCCTATGTGCTTTCACCTCTTATCTCCTCTTACAGTTTCCACACATATAACTTATTTTGCTTACCAGACTAGAAACAACATGAGGATAGATGGTGACTTTTTCTTTGCTTTGTCCTCCCATGATAACAGCAGGTCTTGAACATAGTAGAAATTCACCATAGTTTAGTGAAAAGATCAGTAGAATGGGAATCAGAAGGCCTGAGTTTGAATCCCAGCTCTGTTACTCATTAATTTTGAGACTATGGATAAGTTACCTCTATGAGCTGCAGTTTCTTAATTTGTTAAAAAGTTATTTCAATACTAAAAGGCTTTATTGTTTAGATATAAAGGATGGATTGTCAGCCAACATGCACTTATAAAGTGCTTGCCATATGCCTAGAACTGTCTAAGTATTGGGGATAGAAACAAACAAAACTACATGTTGTCCTCACCCCAAGTCTTGTCTTCTCCAGGCTAAATATCCCCAGTTCCTTTAACTGATCTTCATATGGCAGCACCTTGAGGTCCTTTACCTTCTTCCTGATAGTCATCAGCTTATCAATATCCTCTTCCTAAAATGTAAGAAAATCTGAATTCACTACTCCTTAAGGAGTCTCACTAGGGCAGAGCACTATGGGATAGAGTAGACAATCTCCTCCCAAGTACTATCCTTCAGCTAATGCTGGCTAAGATCCCAGGAGCTTTTCTGGCTGCCAACTCACACTGTTAACTCATCCTGAGTTTGAAGTCCACTAAAAACCCCAGGATTCTTTTCAGACAAAGTTCTGTCCAAAAAAGCTGCTTTCCCATCTTGTACTTAATGAATTCTGAATAGGGGAATGACAAAGATGACAAGTGACGGTTCATTCTTTCAGTCAACAAATAATGATTTAGCATCTCTTATAAACAAATAAGAACTCACTTTTATGGAGTGCTTGCTTTATTCAGGCCTTGTAAAATGCTAATATCATTAACCTCATTTCACAGTCTATCTTTCTAGTCGGTCTAACATCACTTCAGCCCTGGAATTCACACCTTGGAAGGTACTTGGAAGTACCCTGTACTCCTTTTTTTTTCATGGTTACAAGATTCATGTTCTTTCCCTCTCCTCCCTCTACCCTTTCCCATAGCCAACATAGCAATTCTACTGGGTTTTACATGTGTCATTGATCAAGACCTATTTCCATATTATTGATATTTGCACTAAGGTGATCATTTAGAGTCAATATCCACAATCATATCCCTATCAACCCATGTGATCAAGCAGTTGTTTTTCTTCTGTGTTTCTACTCCCACAGTTCCTCTGAATGTGGATAGTTTTCTTTCTCATAAGTCCCTTAGAATTGTCCTGCATCATTGCATTGCTGCTATTAGAGAAGTCCATTACATTCGATTTTACCTAAGTGTATCAGTCTCTGTGTACAATGTTCTCCTGCTTCTGCTCCTTTTATTCTGCATCAATTCCTGGAGGTCTTTCCAGTTTACATGGAATTCCTCCAGTTCATTATTCCTTTGAGCACAATAGTATTCCATCACCAACAGATACCACAATTTGTTTAGCCATTCCCCAACTGAAGGGTAGCCCCTCATTTTCAAATCTTTTTGCCACCACAAAGAGCGCAGCTATAAATATTTTTGTGTCTTTTTCCTTATGATCTCTTTGGGGTATAATCAGATCAGTGATATGGCTGGATCAAAGGGCAGACAGTCTTTTAGCGCCTTTTGGGCATAGTTCCAAACTACCATCCAAAATGGTTGGATTAATTCACAACTCCACCAGCAATGCATTAATGTCCCAATTTTGCCACATCCCCAATTGGAGCTATTTTAAATAGTAGTAAGTGACTCCTGTAGCTAGTGGGTTTCCATTACTAGAGATCTTCTGGGGAAGACTGGATATTCACCAGCTGGGGTTGTAGAAGGAATCTCAGTCAGATTGAACTAGTTGGCTTCTCAGTTCAATACATTAAGTCAACAAGCATGGATTGAACACTTCCCATGTGTCAGGCACTGAACTAAATATTGGCAATACAAAGAAAGTCAAAACAACCCAACAATCCCTGCCTTCAAGGAATTCATAGACTACAGCAACATGTACAAACAAGATATATGTATATACAAACAAAATATATTAGAAATCAGTTGGAGAATTTCAATAGAGGGAAGGCACTATCAATAAATTGGTTTTGAAAAGACTTCTTGCAGCAGATGGCTTTTTTTGTTGAGACCTGAAGGAAGTTAGGGAAATCACTAGACTGAAATGAGGAGGCAGAGGATTTCAGGCATGGAAGAATACCAGTGAAAATGCATATTCACATAGTCAGGAGATACAAGAACATCTAGGAAGGTCCCTTCCAATTCTGAGATTCTGTGATTCCTTGAGGTTCTGTGGAGACTAATCCCCAGGGATGAGAGTCCCCATCTCAAGCCCCCCAGGCAACATAGGGTTTCTGTGCCTAAATTTTCTGGATGTTTATCCTCCCAGGCTATAGGTTTTTAGGAAATAAACCCAAGGAAGTTGCCAGGTTTAATTAGCTTCTTTAAGGACTTAACCCCACATCAAAGTGGTTAAGAAGTTAATTGTAGCTCCACCCTCAGACAGGTTTGGGGACATCCTAAATTTCTTCATTCTACACACATTTGGCATCTTGAGGCTGTCCTTTAGGAACTGCCCAAGGCTTCCTAGGAGTGGGGCCACCTAAGCTCAGCCAGACCCCTCGCATTTTCCTCCATTTTCTGACTTCCTGGCTAGGACCTTGCAGGCAGTTACATTTCATGAAGAGATGATTTTCCTTCTTTGGTCCATTTGTTTTTTCACTGCTCTATCTCTAGATCTTTCATTGAACACTATGGAGTAAGCTGTGTATCCAACCATTACCTCATGATGCATTTGCCTGTAAAAATGATGACCCGAGATAACTTTCTGAATATGGTATATTGCACAATCTGTCATAACTTGGTTGTATTGAACTGTTCCCCTTCCTCTCTTTCTTTTATAACAAGAGATAGCTTGCTGGAGTGGAGGAAGAAAGATTCCAAAATAAAGGTTAAAAAAAAAAACCCAACCCCCAAACCAAACAGAAGATATTGATAAAATATTTTTTAAAAAAAGAGACCTGGATTTGGAGTTAGACAACCTAGGTTGAAATCCTGGATATGCCACATGTGACTGGGGAAATCACTTGAATTTTCTGTGCCTCA
>NW_025353329.1:0-2804 GCF_016433145.1 Gracilinanus agilis
GTTCCAAGGAGACATGGGAAAGCCTGCTCATTTATTTGCTAAACGTGTCCAGGGTGCCAGGCGTCTCCCCCTCCTTTCCACGGAGTAGATGCCCCCCTTTACTCTGTACCCCTTCATAGGATCACAGATTCAAGCCTGGAAGGAGCTCCTCTAGTCCACCCCCACCCCCCCATTTTACAGAGGCCCCCCAAAGACGGCTCCTACCCAGCTAGTGCACCCCAGGTGAGATTAGATAAATAGCACGCAGCTCCCCCACGGTTCTGCGAATTCTTCCTCATTGTCTTTTTTTTTTCTTTTTTTAATGGTGCAATAATATATTTCACTGGAGTTTGCATCTGCTCACGAGTCAGTGGCCACCCCTTTGTCTCTGGTTCTGTGGCACCACCCAAAGGCCCCGTGCGAAGGCCCGGGCGGGCGTCCGTGGGACATTCTCCCCCTCGGCCTTCCCGGGGCTGTGTGTCTAGGAGGGGGAGTCTCTGGTTCAAAGCTCACTCTCTTTTTCCTCTTCTCCTCCCACACATGTGCTCTCACGAGTTAGGCTCTGACTAAAGGCCTAGTTAGGCCCCGGGGAGTTAGGCAAGATGGACGGCCCCTCTGGCCCAGGGCCATCTTTTGGCATGTACTCAGAAGGGGATGATTTAGAGAAAACATATTTAATGATTTGAATGGGAAAGGGGTGGGGGAAGGTGAAGACTGTGGCGAGAATATTGGTAGGAATCCAGGCTCTGCCGCTGGCTTCGCTGCCGTGACCTTGACCTCGGCACAGTTCGCTTCCTTTCCTCAGCCTCAGTTTTGCTGTCTCTAAAATGGGTTTGGCCATATTCGGTGGACGGCCTTCTCTCTTTAGGGTATCACAAAGGCGATATCGTTTGCTAAAGTGCTTTGAGATCTCCGGACATCAAACACTGGGCTTTTATTCTCTCCAGAGAGGAAGGACGGTAGGGAGGAAGGTATAAAGGCAGCCACCAAAAATCTGCCCAGAGATGAAGTGGGGAAGGGGACAGGGTCTCCCTCACCACTGGGATTCCAGGCAGTTAGTTCCAAGCGCCGCTCCCTTTGGCCTGAATTGTCCGGATAATTGGCTGGCCTGGGCCTGGGGAAGAGTCGCTCTTTCTCCTCTGGGGCTCTGCCAGCCCAGAGCCGGGTCCTGGGAGGGGGAGGACAGGACAGTGCACCGACCCCGACGGGCCCTGGCCGGAAGCACCCATCCTTTGCCCAGAAGCCTAGGCCTGTGGGATGGGGATTGGGCTTGAGAGGTGGGGGGAGGCGGCGAACTATCACATTAGGAGAGAGTTTGTACCCTCCTTTACCAGCCAGTGCCAGCCGACCTGGCGATTTATTTATTCAAGGTGGGGTAGCAGGGAAGAAGAGGGGAGGAGGGGGGCGGAGAGAAAGAAAGGGAAGCAAAACAAGGTGGAACTCGGACAAGGCCCAAGAAACGTTTGGAGCCTCCACAACAAACTTTCTTTTGTTTTACTGGAGGGGAGAGGGGGGAAAAGGCTAAGGACCAGCTGTAAGCGAAAGGAAAGGCGCGGGGTGCCTTCGGGCCTGGAAGGCCTTCCTCTGCGGCCTGCCCCCTTCGTCCCTTTCCTGTGCCGTAGCCCGGCTGGGAAGCCCTCCTTTGGGGCCACCTGCGCCCGGGGAAAGCCTGGCAGAGGGGGGCAGCCGCTGGGAAATGCATGAAATGGAATGGAGCCAACATGGATGATGACAAGGGCCTACTGTGGGCAGGTGGTTGTGCGGCCCCTGCAGGCCCTCAGGGAGAGAAGGCGGCGGGGGGAGACAGGGCCTGAGATTGCCCAGATACAAGATGAGGGGGAGAGGGGCAAGGAAGGAGAGCACCCCCTTCAGGAAGGCCCCTCGTTAGGTGGGTTATAAAAAGGGAGCTTCCCTGCCTTACACCCAGTAGGTGCTTTATAGGGTGGGGAAGGAGCTCAGAGGCCGGATCCTCCAAACTCAGTTTATAAAGTGAAGTCTGAGATGTTCATTGATTTGGTTGCAAATATCAGAGATGGGATTTGAACCAGCATCCGAGTCCTCTTTCCCTTGAATTATATATTGCCAACTGTGGTGTGGTACTGTTGAATAAGACTAGAAAAGCAGACTGGAGATGAATGTGGAAAGGCCTTGAATGCCAGACTCGGGAGATGGTGCTTTAATCTTTAGGAAGATTACTCTGCAACTGTATGAAAGCTGGATCCAAGGTCTCGGGATCCCCTCAGTCTCCTAAACCTGGGCCCAAGGGGAATGGAGATGAGAGGAAGGGTGGGCACCCCAAGAATAGGCTGGGGACCAGTGCCACCCAGGCCTGGTCTTTTGTTTTATTTTGTTTTTTTTTCTAAGGGCAAAGGGCATGTTGGCACTGGCAGCCACTATGGGGAATCCACTCTGCCTCCTCTAATGTGCCTCGATTCTGAGATGACACCTTTGTTGGCATGAGCCGTCCCTCAAACCTTGGAGGGCTCTGCTTGATGCTCAGAGAGCCAGCCGTGCCCGTCTCCTTTTGGCGGGCTTCTCTCTGTCACCCTTTCTGTGTCCCCATGACGTCTCAGCCCTGGGTCCAAATGGGACTTTCCTTCTGACCTCTGGGGGAGGATGCTAAAAATATCCAGGGATTCAGAGATAGAGAAATACAGAGAGACAGAGACAGAGAAAGAAAGAAATGGAGGGAAGGAGGGAGAGAGACAGAGAAAGAGAGACAGAAAGAGAGAAAAAAGAACCAGAGAAAGGGAGAGAAACATAGAAAGAAAAAGGGAGGAAGGAGAGAGAGAGAGAGAGAGAGAGAGAGAGAGAGAGAGAGAGAG
>NW_025353330.1:0-4564 GCF_016433145.1 Gracilinanus agilis
TAATAAAGGGATTAATAAGTCATTTACCCTTAAGTAAATCACTTTTGCAAATCCTCAGTTTCTTGATATGTGAAACTGAAAAGATAATAGCAAAAAATAAACAAGAGTTTGTTTTAAGGATGAAATAAGAAAATATATACAAAGTACTTTGAAAACTTTCAAGTGAATGATGATGATGATGATGACAAAGGCACAATTCTGAATTGTAGATCTTCTCTCCTTTACTCAGTGAATGAAGGTCTAGGTAAGCAAGCAAAATGAATAGACCCATGGAACTGAAAATGAAATTTGTCTTCAAATCTAGGCTCTACCACTCACTAGCTGTGTAACCTTGGCAAACCCATTTTTATACTTTTGGCTTCAATTTCTTCCGTCTTTAGAGTAAGGTGATCTTCAAGAGTTCTTTGAATTTTGGCCTTATGTAATTCCAAAGCTATGATGAAAATGGAACATAGGAAGGATGTAGTCAGTAATAGTTGAGATGACATGCCCAGTGAAGGAATTTGTGGATTTATGTACCACTATTAATTGCTTTACGACTTGCTCTAACCCTTTAGCCCAACTCCACTCCCCCCCCAAGGCATACTAAGTTGGCAACACCCTCTGAACCTGGGACTTGACAATCTTTTTCTCATTAATGTGACAGGTTGTCTTTAATTTTAATTTAAATTTTTTTTTATTTTAAACCCTTAAGTTCTGTGTATTGACTTATAGGTGGAAGAGTGGTAAGGGTAGGCGACAGGGGTCAAGTGACTTGCCCAGGGTCACACAGCTGGGAAATGTCTGAGGCCAGATTTGAACCTAGGATCTCCCTTCTCTAGACAGGTTGTCTTTAAAGGTGAGGTATGTACTTAGCAGTCTCTCCAGATCTAGACTTCTATGTCTCCTGAATCTGCTGCTTAGAAATTTGGCCCAGATTAAAGCCAGTCTCCATTTGGTCTTCCCAACCTCTAGTCACTAAGCTTATTTAGACCTCTAGTCACTAAGCTCATTTAGAGAAGTAAGACAGCAACCATTATCTTCAGGCTAAAGTCAATGCAAACCAAATTTCCTCTGCCCCACTGATGATGCCTCATATCAATCCTGTGTGCATAAAGTTATCTGCCCCCAAAGTCAATTTTTCAGCTGCTGTACAGCCCCAAGCTCCCAAGTGACAGAACTTTTATTAAATTGTACCCTTTAGTGTTTATATTATTGGATAAAGAGAAGTCAAATAACTTTCATCTCTCTCTCTCTTTCTTCTCTTCTCCCTCTCCTTCTCCATCTCCCTCTCCCTTTCTTCTCTCCTCCCCAACACAGGCTGAGATTGTCTATATCAAGATGATGAAGAATTTTTATGGTTCTTAACTTTATGCTCTTTTAAATATATAGTACTTAACTGTCAAATTTTAAACTTTATTATCTAAAATTACTCTTGTCCTCATTACTCTTTGCCATAATCATCCACATCCATAGCAGTACCATCACACCATGATAGATATAATCAGTCCTACTTTCATCATGCATACCACCAACCACCTCATCATCATAATCATCATCATTATCATTACCTAATACTATTGCCACCACTTGAATCATATCTACCACCATGTCATCATCTATATCATTACAATTACCATGTTTGTGATATCATCATGTCATCATCAGTGTCATTACAGTTATATGATTATTATAATTTTCATCATCTATGGCATCACCATTAATTTAATCATCACCATAATTGCTTTTTTTTAAAAAAGCTTGAATATAGTAATAGAACCAAAATCTTTTCAATATAAGATTTCCTTCAAAAATCCCTTTCAGCTCTAAATTAATCTATGATCCTTTGATCATTTCAATGTTTCATTTCCCCCCTCATTCATACATTACCTTGTCTAATTCTCATCCATTTCTTCCACTAAACTTTCATTAAATAACCTACCCAAAATATTGTAAGCTTTCATTCTGGAATCTTATAATCTCATTACTATAAATGAAATATTTGGGTTGTACAAGTTGTCCTTTGTTTGCATTATTTAACTAATCTGCCAACTTTTTTGTTTGTATACCTTCTGTATGATAGTTTATGTCATTCTTGCCTAGAGGATGTTATTGGCAAATATCCAGCACTGTAATTATATCTACAAGCAATCATCATCTCCAACACCATGTTAAATATTACCACTAACATCATTTTATTTATCCCTAAATTCATTATCTATAGCAAAGGTTCTTAAACTTAAATCTATAAATTTGTTTTATCTTTTATCTACTTTGCTATAGTATTTCAATATATTTGGCTTCCTTTTTAATATTATTTGTTTCATTTTTTATTTAAAAATTATTCTAAAAGGGGGTCCATAGGATACACCAGAATACCAAAGAGATTCAAACTACATACAAGTTCAGACACCGCTCTACAACATTGTCTCAGTCATTACCAACACTATCCATGATACAAAATTAAAAATAAAAGAAGCAAAATATATATCATTTAAAATATAGTCCATTTAGAATGATTTTGATTTTGGGGAAAAACCTTTTAAAAACATTATTACAGGTAAGGATTATGAGCAATAATTAAAGGAATAGATTATGAATTGAAAGAGCAATCATGTAAGAGTCAACATGAAACCATCAAGGACAGTTCATGTAAAAACAGAGATAATATTTTGGTTGCAAGTTTGGCTATGCCTCTTGGAATATCCTTTTTTCCAAGGTAGGAAATTGTGGACTTGATGATAATACATTTAGGTGAATTCTGAAGCCATCACAATAAATGAACAAAGGCAATGGTGGCTAAAGTATAATGGAATCACAGAATGTTAGAACAGGAAGGGACATTACAGCAAAAATTGTTCAAAGTCTATATAAAATTTAATTTTGTGGATTAGAAAACAGAGGCCCATAGAAGTGAAGCAAATTATTCTAGTTCATAATACGATGAAATGGTACTAAAAGCTACCCTGTGGGAGATTGGAAGAGGAGAAGGGAGTTGGGAAATATATGTGCATGTTTCAATGACTGGTTCTCAAAGAGTAGTCCATTAATACCACACCTTTAGATTTTTATATTATTAGACTAAATACAATATCAGGCCAACTCCTTTTTGGCACTGTGTCATCTTTATATTTGAAAAATATTCTATCTATGCTTTTATCCAAATCATTGATTAAAGTCTTTAAACAACGCAAGAGCAAGGACCCTTGGTTTATACAAATTGGGACCAATTGTAAAGCTAACAACAAAATGTGTTTTTGGACTCCTACTCCTCTTTCTCAACACTATGTCTCTTAATGAGCAAGAACTTCAGTGGGTTTAATTACCATCTCTATTCCAATGACTCTTGGGTTTGGATATCTAGTACAAGTCAGTTCAGGCCAATCAACAGGCTCACCCAACTCTAAATGTTTCCCTCAATTCTTCTTCCTTTTTAAGAAATTAGAATTCTTCCAGTATGGTAGTTTTATAATCTTGACATTCTCTCTCTCACTCTCTCTCTGTCTCTCCAATTAGCCTCCCAAAATTATTTTTTCTCTCTCTATGACATCTCTCATATCTGATCACTTCTTTCTAGTCATATAGTTAGGCCTTAATCACTTTTCTCCCAGGTTATTACAACAACTGTTGGTCTTCTGGTTTCATCTCTCCCCATTCCAATCCATTGAGTCATTCAATAAACAATTGTTAAGCATCAGCTATGTTCTAAGTACTCAAGTGTAAGGGGGAAGAAGCGGGGTTTGGGTTGAATATATTAAGGATTGGTTGCCAGAGAACTGAACAATTATCAATCCTCAATTAAGAATAATCTCAAGTCAAAATTGACATTTTTGGAAGTTTATTTACAATTAAGAAATCTAATGGAACCTGCATAATCTAATCCATCCTATATACCTCTGCCACCAGGACTTTAAGTGCTTATCTGAATGTATGACTCCCTTACTAAATAAAACTCAGGAGTTTCCTTTACCCTTTAGAAGCAAAAGCAAAATTCTCTATTTAGATTTTAATGCACTTTATAACCTTCCTCCAACCTATATTCTTCCTTTCTTATTACTCTGAGATCCAATCATGCTGGCTTTTTATCTTTCTTTCCCAATGTTACATCTTTCAGCTCTAGGGCTTTTGCACTGGCCATATCATGTACTTGGAATGGACCCCCATTTTACCACCACCTGAAATAATCCCCATCTTCCTTCATGACAAAGTGGAAGCACTATAGGTATCCCTTCCACCTCACAGAGGTTAAGGGTATGGCACCCTTGTGATATGGAAAAACCATATCAAATTTTTGGGCCGTCCTTCATATGGGAGAAGTATGACTTTACCTTATCGTAAAATTTTGGGTTAAGTATTTAGTCATATGCTATATAGTTTCTCTCAAACTCCCTTGTATAATTAACATTTGGCACTTAAATTAACTACATTGTATTTATTGGAATTTACTTTCTTTTTATTGATTGCATATATACATATTATATATGCATATGTATGTGTATATTATGTGTACACATAGACATATGTGAGACTATATCTACACATTTTACCAATAAGAGATAACCACAGATATAAATATAGGTTGATA
>NW_025353331.1:0-1813 GCF_016433145.1 Gracilinanus agilis
CCACCCCCCTCCCCACCCCACCCCCTCCTTCTTGGGGTCAGGTTTGTTTTTAATTTCAGCCTCGCTGAAGTTTTTGCTTTTGTATTTCCATTCATTAAAACCACATCAGACAGGGTTGTTTTCTGGTTCGTTCTATTGTTGGTTGGTTGTTTTTTTTCCTTGAAAGGGTTGGGGAGAGGGGAGGGAGGGTCTAATGCAATGGACTGAAGCCAAGAGTGTGGAGAACTCGCGTCAATGAGTCGCTGGTTCCTAGGTACCCGGCGGCCCGAGCAGCCTCACCGGCAAGCAGGCCGACCAGCAGGCAAGCTAGGAGGCGAGAGAGGTGGATTGTGGTTTGGGCAGAAGCTCCGGCTCGAAATTTCCTGGCTTTTGTGGATACAAGTTAGTCCTCCATGTTATTTTAGCAGTCCTGTGCCACTAACTGTCGAGGAGCCGGGAGGCACAGGCACACTTCGCCCTAACCCGCGGCACAGGAGGAAGCTTTGCACGCCTGCCTCCCAATCTCAACCCTGGGAGCAGCTCGGGCTGGAGCAGGGAAGGACAAGTCAGCCTTTCCCCAGGCCCGGCCGGGGTGGGTTTCTCCGGGAATCCCTCACCTTTGGAAAGCAATACTTGATCGTAAATGTATCCATGCATCACCTTTAACCCAGGCAGGCCCATTCATCTCTGCCAGACTGCTCACTACAAAAGGCTGCCGTTCCGGAGGAGGGAAACACAGAAAGAGAGAGGGCAGAATTTTTTTTTGGGAGGGGGGGGAGGGAGAGGGCAAAGTCAAATCAAATTTTGCATTAGATGAGCTGGGAGGAATCACAACCAGGTTCGTTCAACCTGCAACCTTCTAAGTTCCATCTCCCCACTAGCACCCCCCGCCCCAAACTAGCATGAAATTAACCTCAAGGAAAGGCAGATACTTTTATCCAGCGAAGCCCACCTTCCTACCAGGCCCGGGGAAGAAAGCGGCGCAGAGTGGGGAGCTGGCACCTACCAACCTTGAGGACTCGGTCCCCTTTTTACAACTCAAAAGAGCTCCTTTATAACACCATAAACCTTTGCTCCAAGTCAAGGCCAGCCTTAAAGACAAAGTTTGGCTGTGTGTTAAGGGCAGGGGGACCCCAGGACGCCGAAGCCCGGGGAATTTGCGCACTGGGGGCTCCCCAGGAGATTTCCAGCTCCGATTACTTTTCTCTTCTCTCTCGTTCTCGGCATGCACCCCTAATTCCCTGCCCCCTTCGGTCGGGTGGCTGCCTGATTGTGCGTGGGGGGGGGGGGGGTTCGTCTACGATTGGGGGAAGGGGCTGTTTGCGTTTAGCAAACCCCAGCAACTCGCACCCTTCCTCCGGGGTCACTGTCTGCATACCACCGGTCGAGGCTGCCACGAACCCGTGTCTCCTCGCTAAAAAACACACATGAACCCCCAAGGCCCGCGGACTCAGGGCACCCCGGGCTGCCGGTCCCACACACGTTCCCCAGAAAGGCACAAGCGCCCCTCCGCTCCGTTTGCACAGCCCAGGGTAACAGCGGAGACGTGGAGACTAGCTCCTTCCCCACCCCGGGCCGCCGCCGCCTCCACCGCGGCGCAGCCGAACCACGCACGCCGGTGCCGCGGCTTGGGGCGCCCTGCGCCTCTCGATCGCCGCGCTGCCTCGGGTCTCCCCTCTCCAGCTCCAGCCGGGCCGATCCCCCAAACCACTCGGGAGTGAGAGCACTCTTCTCGCGTCTCCCCCGAGATCCCTTCCCAGTTTGCGCTGTACTTAGTCTCCCCCAGGTTTCTTTCTCCCGCCCCATTCCCCACCGCCCCCCCATTCAAAAATAA
>NW_025353332.1:0-4536 GCF_016433145.1 Gracilinanus agilis
GAGAGAGAGAGAGAGAGAGAGAGAGAAGAGAGGGGGAGGGAAAGGGAGAGGGAGAGAGGGAGAGAGAGACACAGAGAGTAGGTAGATGAAATAAACAACTTAGTCAACTTGAGCAATTCCATGTGGAGAAAACTCACAAATGGAAAATCCAAGCACATAGAAAATCTTAGCTGATGGCTCATCCCTTACCCAGCAACAGATAATTCAGAGAGAAATCAATATAATTAATATGTAAAGTCTTGAGTAAGAGGAGAAATTAGAATAAACATCAGAAAATTCATAGAGGTAAAAGACCTTAACAATTCACATGGAGAAACCCTATAAATACAATGAATGTGGGGAAGTCTTCAGCTACAAGTCAGTATTTCTTCAGAGTATTCATGCTGAAAAGAGACTTTATAACTGTAATTAATATAGTTAAGAAAGAATGGAGTTATAACTCAGTCAGAAAGTCAGTGTAATGTGGTGGAAAGAGGACTAACTGGAATGTGAGGACCCAGGTTCATATCCTACTACTATTTGCCATGTAACCTTAGGCTACATAAATAAAGAATTAGGAGAGAGTTCTGGTAGATGTTATGAATAGGGACAAGTCTTTGACTAAAGGAACTAGCTTCGTGGACAGAATAGTTAGTGTTTACATAATAGCTAGCCTTTAGATAATGCTACTTTATATATGTTTTTTTCTTTGTTCCTCACAACTGTGGGAGGTAACTGTTGTTATTATATCCATTTTACAGATGAGAAAATTGATGGTAAGAGAAGTGACTTGCCCTGCCTCATGAAGTCATTTAATATAAGAGGCAGAATTTAAACTCAGATCTTCCTGACTCCATGTCTAGCACTGAGCTATCTAGAAGCCCAAGAGAATTCATATAGAAGAGAAACCCAAATAATGTAATGAATTTAGAGATACCTTCAGCTAATAGGAATACCTTTAGTGATCATCAAATAAGTAATGCCGGAATTCGAATGTGGGAAGACCTGTGGGTAGAATTATTATCTTAACATCAGAAAAATTTCAATGGAAAGAAAGCCTTTGAAATTTAATGAACATAAGGAAAGGCTTCATTCAAATTGAGTGATTTATTAGATGGATGAATTAATACTGGTAAGAGACATTGTAAATGTAATTCATTTGCAAAGGCCTTCAACCAGAGTTCACATCTTCCTTAACATCAAAGGAAAACTTAATATACTAGATGTAAACCTTACAAATGAAATTTGCTTTGATGTTCCTGCTAGGGGGCCTTCAGTCCTAAATCCAGGTAGTGAGATACCATGAATGGCTGACCCAAAAGACACAAATAATATAAAAGAACAGGCTTACTTAGTTCATTAGGTAGAGCTATTGGATTCAGAGAAAAGACACATATTCACAGTCATGGTATTAGTTCTGGTTCTAGAGCACTGATCTCTCCTTTGTCTCGCTTTCCTCCATGGTGCCAGCATTCACAATCCTCACAATTATGGCTGATAAGGGGTGCATGGTGTTATAGAGCCACTATGTCTGAAGAAACAAGGATCTTTGCTGGTAGGGGCTCTTTATACCATCAATAGAATGCTAGGGACAAAGGCATCAGTACAAAGTTTTCTTTTATTACATGCAACAAATTTCCCTCTTCTAAAAGCCTCTAGAATAAAATAACAAATTCTTATCATTGATATTTCAAAACCATCATAGTTTGGCTCCAGACGAACTTTCTAGATTGTTTATAAATTCTTCCTCTCGTGTTCTACAACTCAACAAAACTATCCTATTTGAGGTTTCTCAATCACAGCATTACACCTGTCTTTACATAAGCTGCCTCCATTCCTGGAACACACTCCTCCTCATTTTAGTCTCTACACGACTCCCTAGTTTTCTTTAAAGCTCAATTTAAATCCACCTTCTACAAGGTCTTAATTTATTCCCACCAGCCATTGGTTTCTCCATTTAAATTTATTGTATTTACATATTTTATGTGGTTGAGTAAAGCATTAATAAGCTCTTACTCTGTGGTAGGAACTAAACTAAATGCTGGTGAATAAAATACTAGCAGGCAACAAGACAATCCCTACCCTCTGTGAGTATATTTTAATAGGAGAAAATAACTCATAATAGTATTTAAAAAACAAAGATAGTAGGCAAACAGAAAAGAAGGGAGTAGATGGAGGTGGAATCTGGAGAGAGTCAAAAGGGGAGTGAAGTGAAATATAGCTGGGGTAACTCTCAAAATGGTGGAGGCCCAGGGATAGAGTTACCAATGAACCGGATCAGAGGTTTCCCATTTATTTAAGTAATATATTACTTATATGTTTACATGCTATATGATCAATAGAATAAAATTTTCTACAAGAATAGAGATTTTATTTTTGTCTTTGCTTCCTCAGAACCTAGGACAATACCAAGTACTTAATAAATATGTATTTATTGACAATCAATAATTGATTTGTCAACCATATTTTTGTATATGAAGATAATTCTTCCTTAGAAGAGAAAATAAAGACAAAAGTTTAATACTTTTTCATTCTCCCCGTTCTCAATTGTCAACATTTCATCCAAAGACATTTTGGGCTTAGGGTTAGGAAAGCATAGGTTCAAGTGCTCTCTCAGATACTTAAATTCTCAGACCATTGACAAATCATATAATTTGTCTACATGTAAATTTCTTCAACTGTTAAGTGGGAATGATAATGGTACCTACCATTTTTACCTACCACAGTTGTGAAAATTAGGTGAGATGTGTTTTAAAGTACTTTTCAATCTTCAAATGTATGAATTTGGGGTATTGTTGTTATTATCCACCTCAAACAGCAATTCTGTCTTTCTCTGACCTTTCCTTTGTTCCAAACAAAACAAAAAAATTATTTTTCATACTTAGCATCTATCATCAGCTTCTATTTATCCTGACCTTTAGCTCTCCTGACACTATTATATTCATCCTTTATTTTTCACTCTTCCATCTATCTCTCTTACATGGCTATATTGGTTTTTCAAAAATCTAAAATGGAGAATCTACCATAATAGATCTTTATCAATAAGTCCATATAAGAACATCAATCAGTCATCTCTATTGGTTTTTTTGGACCACTTTCCCCTTTCTTTCTCATTGGAATGACTTGTGTTGCAATCAAAATTCTGTTATTGATTTTGATATCCTAGTCCCCTTAGGATAGATTCCCATGAGTAATCCTGAACCATAGGATGCTACTCATCCTTCCTCTGAACCTTCTAAATCTACATTCCCAAAATCTAGGGTACAATGCAAAGTAAGCCCAGCTTTCCTCTGTTTTATCATGAATTCTAATATGGAGCCATCACTTCCTCCCAAAGGTCCCATCGGTTCTATTTCAGCTGTTCATTAGTCACAATCAGATACAGAACAGAACTGATGTTCTCTCATCATGTCTTCCACCTGTCAAAGAAAGAAATTATCATTAAGGCAAGTAAAGAATCTGTCAGTTTCTCTGCTTTTCACGGAGAGCAGGAGTTCTGGCAAATGTCAGGATAGTCAAAGAACTCTTCCAGTCAGCCATACTGGGTTTCTGATCTGCTTCCTAAACACTTAGTCTATTTTCTGTTAGGTGTTCAATAGTATGGTCTCACATCAGTATTACATCTGGTTCTCCTTATTTAATTCCCTCATTGACTTTCTCATATTTCCTTCTTTCAGACCATGGATTTACGCACCAGAGTGTGCCCCTTCAAACCTTGAGGGACAAGAGATAGTGCTAGATTTGGAGTCAAGAGGTTCAAAACATGCCTCTGAAACCTACTAGATCTGTTACCATAGGAAAGCCATTTTATCTCTCTGAGATTTAGTTCCTTCATCTTTAAAATGAGGATAATCATAGCTATATTACTTATAAAAGGAATATTGTAAGTCCTAAATGAAATTATATATAATATATAACATACTAAAAATATTAAAACATTATAAAAATATCATTATTGCTAATAAAATGCTATTTGATTTTTCTTTCACAGACATAGTAGAGTCCTGAGTCCTTTCCCACTAAATGTCAGTGATGCCAATGAGTTTGTTTTATTTTGACATCACTAATTTACCTTGTTTATTAATACTTCGTTTATTCATCTTACTTATACATACTTTGTAAATTTGAGCATAAACAGCTGGAATCATGGTTTCTATTTCCAACTTACTTCTTGGATCACTTCTGTGAATTACTGGTTTCTGATACTCTTCTTCCAATCTTATAGCTACTCTTCTCTATGTAATTTGGCTAAGAAAATATATGTAGGCAGCATTTCACCCTCTCCTTTAAATTTCATTTTAAATTCCACTCACTTACAAGACTGCAGATAAATATATTTTTAACAACTGTCCATCAAGTGGATCCCAGGAGAACATATTAATTAATTAATTAACGTTTGACCACTATTGGATTAATAAATGCACTCTGGAGTTCAATTCCATAACAGAATGAGGTGAGGAAATGGAAGGAAGGAAGGAAGGAAGGAAGGAAGGAAGGAAGGAAGGAAGGAAGGAAGGAAGGAAGGAAGGAAGGAAGGAAGGAAGGAAGGAAGAAGGG
>NW_025353333.1:0-4939 GCF_016433145.1 Gracilinanus agilis
AGGGAAGGAGGGAGGGGATGAGAGGGGAGGGGAGGGAGGGGAGGAAGGAAAGAAGGAAGGAAGCATTTAAGTTCTGGTGCTCCACTAAGTGCAGAGGTGAAAAATATAAGCAAAAAGAAAAGCAATCCTTGCCCTCAAGCTGTTTCTATTTTAATGTAAGAAGATAATATGTAAAAAGATGCTGGAGCATGGGGAAATAGCCCAGTTTCTGTAAAATAGGAAATGAATATGTTGTCCCCTACAAAATAAGAAATCTCCTTGTTGACTTTCAAAGTCCTCCACAATCTTTCCCACTCTCACCTTCCCAGTCTGTTTATGTGTCCCAAACCCCACCCCCAAGTACTTTGTATCCCAGTGATGCTGGCCTCCTTTTAAACATTCCCTCTTCCATTTCTACATATTTTCCCTGGCTGCCCCTCATGCCTTAAATTATCTTTCTCCTCATCTCCCAGGCTTCTCTGGTTTCCTTCAAATCCAGCTTTCTGACTCTAATTACAAAAATAATTAAGACATGTTTTAGGGGGCAGATAGGTGTCTCAATGGATTGAGAGCCAAGCATAGACTACAACTCTGTTTCTGACTTTCTCATTCAAAGGATAATAGATATAGAAGCGGAAGGGACCTCTGATTCTATCTTGTCCAATCTCTTCATTTCATACACAAGGATATTCAAGCTCAAGGATGTTCAGTAACTTGTCCAAAGTCACACAGTAAACATCAGCTGTGAAATTTTAACCCAGGCAGTACCTCAGGGTCCAGAGTCTATGCTCTTTTCATTCATTGTTATTCCCACATTTCTCTTCTGGAGAGTTTTATTTGCTTCCTTTTTTCCCTTTGTGTTTCTCATTATATCAGAGCTTCATATTTTCTCCTCCCCTTTCTCTACTAATTTTTCTGTGAGATTTTCCTCTGGGAGATTCCTTCCTTTCCTCCCATCATCACCTCCTTTTCATTGATCTTTTACTTCTGGCATATTTCTCAGAGTTCTGATCAACTGGAGCTGGTCTCATCTTACTTAGTCTGTCCATTGCAGTGGGGTAGAGCCAGAGAATTGGGGTTGAAATCTCCCCCCAACTCTAATTGCTTGTAAGAGTTAGCATAAATAATTTCTCTATGTCTTATTTTTCCTGTGGCAAATAGAGATGTTTGGAATAGATGCCCCTGGCATCCCTCTAGCTCTCAGAGGTCTCTGAATTTAAATATACATACACACACATATATATATATATACACATACATACACGTATATAGGTATATTCGACATAATCATAAATCACATATAATGTTATATTATATGACACATTATCTATAATTATATATTTATATAACTGTATTTCCATGTCATTTGTTTCCTTTATAACTATGTGGTTTTTTTTATTTTACACATTTAAAAACATTTTTCCAAGAAGATGTTCAAAGGTCTGACCAGACTCCACAATGACCCAATGTCCCCCACAAAAGTTAATGACCTTTGGTCTAGACCTATGATCTTTTCAGAAGTCTCCCTTAGACTCCATCCAGACTTCTTTCCCCCATTCTTATCAGTCCTTAAAATTCTTATAGACTGGTGGGAATGTTCGGCCCCAATCCTTGACCTCACTGTCCAAAGAAATCAAACTATTTGGTAGTCCCATTCTGAGGGTTAATGATATCTATATCCCTCCCCGCTTCCCTCCCCCAGTCTACTTCTCAAAGCCATAGAATAGATCTGGTTCACTGGTTACCAAGGAAAAGAATGTGGCTTATTCATTGGTGTATCTCCCTCAGTACCTAGGACAGTGCCTTGTACAAAGAAGATAGCTAACAAATTTTGAACAAATGAGTCAATAAAATGTTGAATGCAAAGTGTTAAGAAAGCACCAGATGGTAAGAATGAAATATCTATTTTTCTCCAAGCAAAAATTACATTTCTTATTAATGAATCTTGATTTTCACTCTTATAGATGTTAACAGGACAGCTAGATTCATATTTGTCAGTTTAAAGAATTCATATTTTGTTACTTAATTGAGAAGCAACCTGATGTAGGGGTGAAGTGCTAGACTTGGAGTCACGAAGATCCCAGGATGATTTCTCCTTCTAGAACTAAATGTATAAACTCTGGCAAGTCAATTAACTGTTCTGAGCTTGAGTTTAGTCATCTATAAAATTAGGACAACAATCCCAGCAATACTTATATCAGAAGTGTCAAATCACTGGTGGGCCAGCACTGCAGGACTACCAAAATCTGAACCACATTAGGATGTGTTTCATTAATTAGGATTAAATAAAATAAACTGAGTTTTGGAAATATTGATAATATGGATAAATTAAATTGGGAAATATTTCAGAATAAAAATACACTACAACATGGATAATATTGTCAATATGCAACTCACAGGGATCCTTATTTATAGCTTAGTGGTTTTCTTCCTATTTGAGTATGATCCCACTGATCTAGATATCATGGATTTATCATGAAGTTCATGGCATAGCAGATAATGTGTGCTTAGACCTGAGAGAGTCTATAAATGCCAATAATCATTATTATCCAGGAAAGGTCTTCATGTGACAGATCTTCCTTCTCATTTCCTTCTTCCCGAGTTCTTCTAACTTTAGAAGAAAAATGAACAAAATGTTCGCATTTATATCTGACTCCACTGTGATATCACAAAATTTTACTCTTTAATATCTGAAAGAAACTTGGAGCTCATAAGAATATAACCCTATTGCATAATCCAGTTGAAAGAGCTTTGGCTTTGGAATATGAGAAGTTTAAATCCCCACTTTGCCACCTACTAGCCTGTGGCTTTGGGGGTTCTACCTTCCTGAACCTCTCAGTGTCATTATCTATAAAACCCAAGAATTGGACTTAATGGCTTCCAAGATATTTAATTTCTTTTTTTTTAATTTTTAATTTTTAAAACCCTTACCTTCCATCTTAGAATCAAGACTGTGTATTGGTCCTGAGGAAGAAGAAAAGTAAGAACTGGACAATGGGGTTTAGTGACTTGCCCATGGTCACACAGTTAGGATGTATCTGAGATCAGATTTAAGCCTATCAAGAGACTTCCTAATTCTGGCCTATACCACTCAATAAATGAGCTTCAGAGGCGGAAGTGATTGGGCCCTGATGATTTGGGTTCATCACTTAGACATACTTACTCTGAGAAAAGAAAGCTATTTGAGAGTAGAGTGGAATGGTCAGATAGAAAGGTATCTATATACATATTTTTTTTTACTTTGTTATAAATTAATTCCATTGCTATGTATAAAACTCTTTACAAACCTTGAGACAATGTAAATTCCAGTTGTTATCATTAACCAATATTTGATGCATTTTATATCTCCCCAGTAATATTTAAATTTAAAAAATAAAATGCAGAAGTGGGGCCAGGACTCTGCCATATCTCCTGACTCCTAGGCTAGAACTCTTTACTCCACACTCTTCTCACAATGAACTCCAACATTCTAATGGATCTGTGCTCAGATCAGTGAGTGTGTTCCCTCAAATGAGGGAGATGGCTCTTTCACTCCAGCCCATATTGTGGGACTCTTCTATTTGCTCTAGTTCCACCACTATGTCTGACACACAGTAGGCACTTCATAAATATTGGTCAACTGACTTAGTTCCTGTGACTTGCCACAAGGGACTAGTCAACATGCTGAGATCTTCCTTCCTTCCTTTCTTCTGACATCATAAGGATGGCAATGAAACTACTGGCTGTTCAATCCTACTCTTGCCACATGACCAGCTATCTTCTCTTTTTGTTTATACATTTCTTTGATGGAAACCTTTACTCCAGTTCTTCACTGGGATGCTTTTTGGCAGCCTTCTCAGCCCTGCCATGGTACCCAATTTTAATTCTTCAGCATCTAACCTTCTGGCTGACCAGGCACCACTAGGCTGTGGCCCCAGTGATTGATGAACTTTACCAGTTCCCATCCTTTACCCTATCCTCAAGGTTTACTTTGGAATCACTACTCTGGGGTTGCATGAAGTTCAATTCTCATTTTTTTTATATAATGAATGAACTGGACCCCAGAGAAATGCAGTGAGATCATAAGTCAGAATATGTCAGAGGCACCAATTGAACCCAGGTCCTTCTGACAAGGTCAGCCCTCTATCCTCTACCCTGCCTCTCTATACTTCCTTTTTGTGTCAGTAGTATAACCTCCAGATTTTAGATTTGAAGAAATCAACCTAGAGAAATAAAGTAACTTCCCCAAGGTCATACAACTAAAATGTATCAAAGCTTAGACTTGAACTTGATTTCAAATTGAGGCCCCGGACTCTCTCCCCTGTACCCTGGCTGCTCCACTATAGGACAAGAAATGAGATCTGTGCATTAGAGAGGTCCCAATAAATTACTATCATAGATTAGGGAGAAGAGGGATAATTAGCAATTAAGGTGATCACAGAAGGCTTCCTGGAGGAGTTAGAATTTATCTAGTCCTTATAGGATGAGTTCACACTCTTTCCTTGGTTACAGTACCGGTTCGTGAAAGTTCTAAGGCCTTCTCAGTTCAATGGTAAAGCCTGTGGTCTAATTGATGACTCTGAGCCCTGCTCCAACATCACGTCCTGCATCATCCCTGAAGTGTCTTGTCAAGGCTTCAATTGCTCCCAAACAGGTAATAGAGGATTTGAGATGGGAAGAGATTAAAACCAAAGGGGATTGGCAGTGGGACTGGAGAGGCTGACTTCAGGGGACCTCTGGAACAACATGCTCGAAGATGGAGAAGTCAATCACTTAAATAATATTATTTCAGAGAGACCCTGGAAACCTCTCTGCCCAAACCATCCTTCCCACTCCTTGATACAGTCCCTGAAATTTCATCATTAGAAAGCCATTCTTTTAGTAATGGGAAAATTTTAGAACAGGAGAGAATCTTAGAACTGAGCATGTTTTTATTATTCCTGTTATTATTATTGCGTAGTGGTAGTAGTAGTAGTAGTAG
>NW_025353334.1:0-9154 GCF_016433145.1 Gracilinanus agilis
CCCCTCAATATGAATGAAATTAAATAGGGTTGTGCTAAAAGAAACAATGAATATGAAGAATTCAGAAAAACATGGCAAGAATTTTCTGAACTGATGCAAATTGAAATGAACAGCACTGCAAAACCATAATCACTTGATAAAACAGTTTAAATAGAAAGAAGAATAAAACCAAAAAAATGAATTCAAGATTAAAGTATCATGACCTCTTGTATCTTGTAAAGAACTAAAGATGGGAGAGACTGTGATTACAGAACACAAGGACCGTCAGAAAGGGGCGATATTTTGTTTGATTTGGCTCTCCAGCCTACCAAACCTTTGATCTGTTTATTAAGCCTGTTACAAGTGAAAAGCTTTTGGTTAGTGGAGGTAAAAAGGACATTATTAGGAAATGATGTACAATTAGGAAGTGATGTAAAAACAATAGGCATCACTATAGATGCATAAATAAAATAATTACTTCAAAACTTGATGATAACCCATATTTTAATATATTATAAAATTTAATCTTTGGGGGAAGGTTTTTTAAAAAACATAATTTTCAGGAAAATATATTGTACTTGAGGCAAGTGATAAAAGCTTCTGAAGGAAATGAGGGTTAGGATAGCAAGTACCTGTAAGAATTGAGGGAATCATACTGACTTCATTTTGTGAGCAGATTCTGCAAGCTTACCTTCCTTTAAATTATTCTATTCTAAATTTTGTTTCTATACAATTATCATTCTAGTCCAATATCTGTCAGTTGTAGGAACTTGAAGAAAAACTTATTGCATTCTTTGAACCTAGTCCTGTATGATTGGGAAGCTAGACTAAATCTACCTGCTACTTAGAGACTCTCAAATAAAGACCTTGATGATGCTGACCAGAAACTCAGTCAAATCCCAAAACTGATGCAAGGAGTTTCCTCACATCCCAAATAACCTAGATGTCTTATCTCAAAACTATTGGCTAATCAGTTTCCATATTGCTTTGATTGTTTATAGATATCTCAGGGAAGAGGGAGGAAGAATGCCTCTTTTTCTGATTTCATGGAATTGTACCTGTTCACTCTGACCTCCCAATTTGGAAAGTTGATAATCTTTCCTCCAATTAGAAATAAGAATGAGAAAGAAAACTTTGAAAAGCAAAGAGAAATTATACTATTGCCAGCAGCATCATTCTAAAGATACAAATTGTACTCAAGGTATTGACTAGATTCAGGATATAAGAGTGTAGGATGGCCTAAAGAAGTTTTGACCATTAGGAAAGGGTTGGCATTGCCCAGGGAGGAGAGCCTGGGAACCTCAGCAGTTCCCAGAGTTTCCCTAATTAGTTCTCTTCAGGGAAAGTTAGTCTGTTGATTTCCAGGGGATAATATCTGCAATGGAGCAGGAAGGGATCTGACAGGATACAAAAAAAGAGCCCAGAAGTAAATGGCTGTGTCTACATAATGCTTCTCCTGAGCAAAATTTCACCCCTTTATTTAATAAGCAGTCAGTTAGTCAACAAACATTTGTTAAGCATTTAATAAGTGCCAGGCACTGTGCCAAACCCAGGAATACCAGGAAATGCAAAAGTATGGTCTATGACCTCAAAAGCTTATATTCTAAAGGAAAAGCTCACTTTTTTTGTAACAGGTATTATTATAACCCAAGTGACCACAGGACTCTTGGGAACCTCAAGATGGCAAGAACCAAGGCTTTATATAATCGTATTCCTTATAAGATTATCCAGCCTGATTAAAGATCTAGAAACAACTTAAACAACTAAACTAAACCAGAGAAACAGAAAGGGAGTACCTTCCGCAAGCAATCCCAAGAGTACCTGGTTACAATTTTCTTTAAGTCTGCTCTCAGTGCATATTTTAATGTGAATGAAGAGGTAGGTAGGGGAAGAGAGGTATATGGTTTAATTGACTAAAGACCCTGTAGCCCTTTCAGGATGGGTATGAATAGAATAAATCAATAAGGTTACAGATCAAGATAAGTCAAAAATATTTCAAAGTCCCATGGTCAAGGGCAGTTTATACATGAGAGGGTCTAACAAGGGTGTGAAGATATTGGCTTTATTTGAATCTGAAATGGAAATGTGAATTGACACAATTAACTATTCTTTCTTAACTACCAACATCCTCTTTTTTTAGAAAATATCTGAAATAAAGAGATGTGGAAAAATCAGGACACTAAGATACTGCTGAGAATTGATACAACCATTCTGGAAAGAAATATGGAATGTGGCTAAAGGACCATTAAACTGTGCTTTCCCTTTGACCCACCTATACTACTTCTAGGTCTGTATCCCAAAAAGATTAAAGAAAGGGGGAAAGATGATACCTGTGCAAAAATATTTATAGCAGCTCTTTCTGTAGTGGCAAAGAACTGGAAACTGAAGGGATGACCATCAGTTGGGGAATGACTAAACAAGTTGTAGTATATACTTATAGTGGAATTTTATTGTGTCATTAAAAATTGACAAATAACATGATCCACAAAAAAAAAAAACTGGAAAGACTTATATGAAGTGATGCAAAATGAATTGAGCAGACCCAGGAGAACCTTGCACAGTAACAACCATAATGGATGGTGATCGACTGTGAATGACTTAACTATTGTCAACAAGGCAAGGATCCAGAACTTTAAGAGATTCATGACAAGTAAAGAATATCCTTCACAATAGAAGGAACAGAGTCCAAATGCAAATTGAAGTATTCCATCCTTCATTTTATTTAATCCATGAATTTTTCTCTATTGTGAGCACTATGTGTCTTCTTCTACAACATAAAGAATATGGAAATATGTACTAATGTATGTACAACCTCTATCATATTATCTGTCTTCTTGGGAAGGGAAAAGGGGTGGAAGGGATAGTGAAAGAACATAAATTGGAAAATATCAGAAAACAATTATCTTAAAATAGTAACAAAAAAAATCCAAAAATAGTGAAAGAGGAAAGGGGAGATTTGGAACAAAAAAAAAAACTGTAGAGGTTCTCAGAAACCAGGAATCTCTCCCTGGATGTCTGTGAGCTCCTCAAGATGTTGCACTTACCTGAGAATGACCAAGGGAGTAGGGCCAAGAGGATGAAGGACAAATATAGAGGAAAGAATGGGTTCATCGCCACATAGTCCTTTCAGCTTTGTGGATGATTTGAAGTCAGAGGACCTGGATTCAAATCCCAGCTCTGCTCCAAGCTACCTTCGTGACTGTAGGTGTCACTTAATTTCTCTGACTTAGTTTCTTCATGTAATGAAAAGAGGATTCATCTAGGTTACCTCTTAGGCCCCTTCAATCTCAATTAGAATTTACAATTAGAATATTCCTCTTTAGAGACATGGATTTCAGGATGCAGCCATGAAGTTTCCCAGTCTATCCTGAGGTATATCTATGATGCCCCACTAGAAAATGAAAGCAATAAGATTGTGGACTATGTAATCTGGGACCTTTGTCCAATAACCTTATTATAAAGGTTTGGCCCAGGTTATCTTTTGGCAAAATCCTTGTTGAATTTACTGCTCAGCCAATGATAGGAATCAAGTGATATAATTTGAGTGACAGAGATGCCCTTAGAAGTCATCTAGCCCAACCTCCAGTTATAGAATGTTTGCCACACCTGCTTCTCAGGGATGTTATCAGAGCTGTACAGATTAATTTTATATCATAATCCTTGTAACTAAAGGCTGCACCTCTGCTCCTGGTCTTCTGGAGTTTGCCACCATATCTCAGCAGTCACTTAACCTTGGGATGGATTATATTATTTGGGACCTTCTAAGCAAGGAACATCCTTCTGCCATGCCCTCCCCTTTTCCCCCCAGACTACTTCCTCCTAGGGCTTCCCTTTGGGAAGAGTCTCAATTTAACTAACTTTTTCTCTCTCTACTCAGCTCCTGACTTTGCAACTACTGAAAATTAACCCCTGGGTGGCTACTTCCCTCCCTTTTGGACTCCCTTTGGGGGGGAATATGAACTCCTTAACAACAGGGACTATTTCTTTTTGTTTATATATGTATTCCAGTGCTTAGCATGGGGCCTAGAATGTAGTAAACATTTAATAAATGTTTCTTGACTTGAATTACCTGACAGAGTTCCAAATTCATTCTGGAAACTTACCATACATCTCGTTCATCCATCACTCAGATGATTAGAATTGTCAATATTTGACAAGCTTAGTCAATTAGAGATACTCAGCTTACAAGACTTTCAGCCAGGAACTGCTTTTTTTTGTAAATGAAAACTTTGTGATCTCAAAGAAAGTATGGAATCCTCACCTCTCATGGATGCAGATAATCTCAGTGACTTTCAGGACTTCCCTGGGGAGGACTCCTGTTGAAGATAGTCCGTATCAATACTCCTTAAGGCAGCTAGGTGACACAATGGATTCAGCACAAAGCCTGCATTGAGAAAGACCTAAATTCATATCCAGCCCCAGGCACTTATTAGCAGTGTGACCCTGTACAAGTAACTTACACTTTTTTCTCAGTTTCCAGAAATATAAAATGGGAATAGTAACAGCAATCATAATAATAGCACCTCCTGCAAGACTGCTGAGAGAACATAATGAGATAATATTTGTAGAGAGTTTAGCAGGGCCTGGCACAGAGTAAGTACCATAAAAATCCTTCATCCCGGGGGCAGCTGGGTAGCTCAGTGGATTGAGAGCCAGGCCTAGAGACGGGAGGTCCTAGGTTCAAATCCGGCCTCAGACACTTCCCAGCTGTGTGACCCTGGGCAAGTCACTTGACCCCCATTGCCTACCCTTACCACTCTTCCACCTATAAGTCAATACACAGAAGTTAAGGGTTTAAAATTAAAAATTAAAAAAAAAATCCTTCATCCCTTCCATCCTCTCCACAGCCCTTCTTACTGAGATTTACTTGTTACTAGCCTCATCAGGTAACACTTGTCATTTTCCCCAATCACTGATCCCAACTTAACTATGTATTTGACACCTCCCCACCCTTGTACTGAATTAAGGATCTAGAAGATACCAGGGTACTAATGGGATGTTAGAAGGTTCAAGGAATGATTGATCAGGACCAGTATCAAAAGATACACAGGGTTTAGGAAGGTCAACAGGATATAGCTGACAAGATAACAAATGCAGTCCAAGCAGGGTTAATAAACACAAGGATGATTTGGTTTATTTAGTTAGGGAAGGGAATTTGGATTATTTTATCTAAAGTATCTAACTAACCCTCCCCAACAAAACTATAATTGTTCCCTCATGGGAAGTCATCAGAGAGATGTTAGCTACATTGTCCTTGTAATGTACAGGAGATAGCAGCATGGAATTCCTACAAAATACAGGGTCAAGACTCACCCAGAATTCCAGGGGACCCCCCCTGGAGAACTTTGGGTGAGGGGACAGTTGAGTGGTAGTTAAACAGTTGCTTTCTGGGAGTTAAGGTGAGCAGAACTTACTGCTTGCTGCTCCTGACTTGGGGGTTCACATGAGGGCCATGGTGGCAAAAGCCATTGTGGTTTCTACTCAGGAGTTAGCCTGCCTAGTAGGATTAGACCTTACCAGCATCAAGATAACAATTATTTAATAATATAGAGATTAGGAGTAATTATTATTGACCAAGAGAGCAAGTTTAGACAAGTGCTTGCCACTCTCTCCTGGACGGGGAGGGGCAGCTTCAACCTGACAGTTCAGGGTTTCCCATTACTTATTCAAATTCTTATTCCCCTCCTGCCTTCCTATCCCGTTCCTTCTTTATTAATATAAGCATTACCTTCAATATGTGTGTCTGGGAATTATTTGAAGATACTCACTTCTAATTCTTGCCATCTAGCTTGAATCCTTTCAGCTGTCTGCTTAAGAAGATTAAATCTATCTCTATCCCCAACATAAAGATAACAAGTTACTACTTAGCCCTCTATCAGACCTGTGGGGAATATAAGTTAAAGAAAGGGGAACATCAGTGTGTGAGGAGAAGTGTCTTGGAGGTTACTGGCCCTGGCTTAATTATCAGCTTCCTCAATATATTTCTATTATCACCAACATAACATCTTTTACCTCTCTACCTGAAGTCCCAGTACATAATATAAATAAACTCCACTAACCCAAATCCCCGCTTGGATGGTAATAGAGATAATTAGATTGGGAGCTAAGCAGGAGCAGGTTTATATTTATATGTTTATGTTGTTATTTATGCTATGCTATGTTATGTTACTGTTGCATGCAATATACATACCAAAACTTCAGATTTTCCATCTTCTTATCTTGTTTGAAGAAATCTCCTCTTCTCCAAAGTCCATGGCAGTAATATCTACTATTGAATGTACTATGCTATGTTGCTATGTCACATTATACATTACCCAAATTCTTAGAAATATTAATCCATCAATCACTTGATCCTTTTCATTGAAAATTTTCCTTAAAGTCTTTATCTGCTTATTAGCTACAAGTCTTTCAGTCTCTACACAATGTCCTTCAATATCTCTGCATCCTCCTCTTCAACAGGAATCTCCTCTTCCATCTGAATGTCCTCTTTCACTGGAATG
Source organism: Gracilinanus agilis (assembly GCF_016433145.1). Classification (NCBI taxonomy): domain Eukaryota; kingdom Metazoa; phylum Chordata; class Mammalia; order Didelphimorphia; family Didelphidae; genus Gracilinanus; species Gracilinanus agilis. Next base: position 6,480 of record NW_025353334.1, read on the forward strand.
GTCCTCTCTTTATTGATCTTTTTGACTGCAGATTATTTGACTGCAATGGAGCATCTCCAAAGAGCTTTTCCTAAGATGACACATACAAATCTGCTCTTGGTCTTGTACACAGGAAAAACAAAGCTATGGGAAGAATATCTGGCCATTTTAGATGAGTTTCAGCACAAATTTCCCCACTATAGTCTTAAGTTCCCTATTCATATATTCCACTTGACCTGGACTTTGTGGATGATAAGGAACATGATACTTGAGTATTACTCCTAGATTCTCATAGACTCTTTTCAGAATATCTTGCGTAAAGTGAGATCCTTTATAAGAATCTATGGTAACTGGAACACCAAAACTAGGAACAATTTCCCTAAGCAACACTTTCACCACAAAGCTAGCTGAATTTGTAGTAGATGGAAATGCTTCAGGCCACTTTGATAATTTATCAATTACAAGACAAAACTTATATCTTCCAGCTTTTGGCATACTTACATAATCAATTTGCAAACTCTCTAATGGGCAATATGCCAAAGGTCTACCACCTAAATCTTTCTTTCTGAATGCACCTTGATTTACAACAGCTCTTATTCCCAGTGCTACCCATTATCTTTTTACAGAATCTACAACAGCTTAAGTACCAAAATGATCTTTTGTGTGAATGACTTGACATAAAAATGTATAAAAATCTTTAGGTAATAGCTGTTTCCCAGTGTCTGCAACCCATATACCATGTTCTTTCCTTGCTCCAAACTTCTCCTTCCATTTTTGAATCTCTGAGTCTACATAAGCTTTTTCTAAATCATCAGACTCAATAGTTGACAGATTCATTACATACACTGGAGCATTTTAGACTGCATACTTTGTAGTTACATCAGCTCTATAATTTCCTTTAGAAACTTAGTCCCTACCACAAGTATGACTTCTGCAATGGATTACCACTAGCTATTTTGGTTTCTGGGTAGCACCCAACAACTCAGTTATTATTTCTGCATGTACAATTGGTTTTCCTGATGCAGTAATAAAACCTTGCTGTTTTCTGATCTTTCTTGTTGCATGACACACTGAAAATGCATACTGAGAGTCTGTATAAATATTAGCACTTTTACCATCAGCTAGAAGACTAACTTGCTTCAAATACCACTAACTCTGCACCCTGAGCACTAAGATTTCCAGGTAATGAGTCATACTACAGGGTCTCAAATTCTGTGACCACTGCAGCACCAATACAACAAATTCCATTACACAAATATGAAGAACCATTAGTGAATAATATCAACTCTGGATTTTCAATAGGAGTGTCTTTCAAATCCATCCTAGGCATATCCACTAAATCTACTACTTCCACACACTCATGTAATGGTTCACCATTCTTTGGTAAATCAGGAAGAAGCATAGCTGTATTTAATACACTCCACCTCCTCAACTGGATGTTCTCACTACTGTAATGGGAAATTGTAGGATAAATATAAGGTATAAGATGAATATAAGACTTAAGACAATAGATGACAGCTTGAAGAAATCTTGGACTTCATGGACATTCTATAATGAATGAAGCCAGGGTTTTGAAAGAGAGCGTATGATTTGGCCAGACTGGAGGAAGGAGATTTTGACTGTGGTCCAGCTTTGCCAAATATCTAAGGAGCTGACAGAGTGGGATTTCATTGAGAAAAAGATACTTCAAGCAACTCTCATGGCCTAGGTAAAGGGAAGGTCTTGCTTATCTGCTGGTGGACAGCAGATTTATTTACCTTACTTCCTACAGCATTTGAGGATTAACTGGCTGTGTATAGGACTTGTTCCTGGTTCCTATGATACCTGTGGAGGACCATGGACATGTGTAGCGAGAATCCCACCTCTCCAGCCCTCCCTTACTCTAGTTGGAGATTTAGTTTAGTTTAGACCTTAGTGTAGTTAAGTCATTTGGGTTATTCCATAGTGCAGTAAACTCTTCCCTTCCACTTCCCTTATTTAGTATCAATAAACCCAGTTTATTTGTACTTCATGACTCCTCTAAGGCATAAAGAGCCCACATCTTGAAGTTACTTACATCACTGGCTTTCCCTGGCTCATAGATTATCAGTTAGCTGACCAACTGCCATTCCCCAAACCTCACATCCCTTATTTGGTTTCCCTGTGTTTACCTATCAGTCCTTCCCCTTGCAAGGTGTGAGAGTGTCCCCAGTTTGTCTGGCACCTAGTTATTACCATATCCCCACATTTCTTTTTCACTACCCAGGATAATAATTTCATACCTAGAAATTCTTTGATCTGAATAAGTTTAAGTATGAAATGTCCTCATTAGAGCTTCTATTTGATGTGAATAGTATACAGTCTATGGACATCCCAAAACTAAAAGGAGATGAAGCAAGTTTCACTCACTCCCATTCATAAAGAGAAAAATTTTAAATTCCTACTGATTATTATCACAGATTTAAAGAGATTAAGAATAAGATTAAATGATTTATCCAAAGCCAAGTAGAAGCATGGGAGGTCTTTGCAGTGACAGAAATTAGAACAAACAAAACCAAGAAGAGAGTAAGGCAGAGTACACATATAGAGAATAGGAAGAAATACAACATAGGTTTGCTTCAAACTGGAAAGTGAGTTCCTGGGCATATATATATATATATATGTTCCACATTCCTTCCTTTATTGTCTTAGGTGATATGTACATATATATATATATA
>NW_025353335.1:0-4825 GCF_016433145.1 Gracilinanus agilis
ACTGTGTTTCTCAGCAATGTGCAAATGGTTGATGTTTTAGAATTTTTTTTAGTTAAATTAAATTTGTTTATTTAGTCAATTATATTATATACTCCTGAAAGACAGAGAATTTCTCTTATATTTCTTTTGTGTTTCCCTCAAACCTAGCACAGGATTATGCAAAAACAAAGGTGTCCCAGTCAATACTTGATGAGTAAATGAATTTTCATTTTTCTAAATATTTAGAAACAAGTAAAAGAATAAGTAAATATTATTTCCAGAAATATTCCATTTAGAGAAATATACTATATGTCTACATTAAACAGGACCCAATGCATAAATGGCATAGTTCAGAAAGTTGCTATAATTTCAGACTTTAGTGATAGATATTAGATATTGGGAATATGAATGGTATACCTAATGTTCCCTTGTTTCAGTAGATTTCTTTGTCCAGAAGAAAATGCAATATTTGAAAATGCAAAATTTCAAATCTCAAAATCAAATGATGAACAGATGTAGATTAGGCAACTTAGAAAAATTAAATTTCTGCTTCATGGAGAAACATCGCAAAAAGCAAAGTTGTTTATTCTGTAGGATCTGGACAATCATACAGAACAAGGTGGTGGTAGCATGATATAATGCTAAGAACACAGCATTCAAAACACTTGGGTTTGTATTCTGGATCCATTCTTTTTTGAAATTCTTACTCTAAAAGATACCGTGGGACCTTAGGTAAACCGGGTAACATGGATGGGAGAAGGAGTGGAGGGTATTGAATACTCTCCCCTAGAGGTCCTTTTTGAGAAAACCTTTTTTTAGTCTAAAAGAGCTATTTAAGTACAAGTCTTCAATGAACTTGGAACCCTGGTAGTCTGGAGCTTCTCACTATAATTTGAAAACATTCAGTCATAACTAGCTCCCGAAACACAAAACGTTAAATCAATTATTCAACAAGCATTTATTAAGTACCTACTATATGCAATGCACAACACTGGCTTAGAAGTAAAGCAGACCCTGAACTCTAAAAGCTCACATTCTGCTCTGAGAAACAACTTCACACACCCATGAAGTGCTCCCCAAATATAAGATATTTACCTCCGTGGAGAAGTTGAGGGTTAAACCACATAGGAACTCTGAGAAGAAAGTGATAAATCCGCAGCACTTTTTCAGTTCAGGAATAGAGATGTTAATAAATACCTCTGCTTATGTACCACAATGCTTTACTCAAACAGAACAGTGCTGAATAATCACTTTGGTCTGGGTTGCGGCTCTTCTTGGGACTGTATTTCCACAGAAAGCACAGACCGGTGGAAGAGTACTTAATTTGCCCTGTTGTCAGCTGGGTGATTGACTACCCCTGGAAACTGCCTAGTGTCTGGGCATCATGGGAGTTTACCTTGACTGCTTGATGGTGGCAGTCAGACCTTGGGAACGCATGATTAAGCTTGTTGAAAATCATGGGTCAGTGCTAGTAGTCATGTGCAGTTCTGAAAAGGCACAGGGAAAGGCATTCATCACTTGTAGGTAAGAACAAAGTATCTGAAGCAGAACCAGTAGGGCTGAGAATTTTCATTTCATTTCTAGAAAATATGCACAGTTCATTTATCACGTTTTGTTTTCATTAAATAGCTTTTTAGGACCCCAAAGGCTTTTTCTTCCAACTTTGCTTGCCGTATTTTCCTACTATTTTGCATAAGTGAACCTCCAAGGGATTCATTTAAGCACATTATTTCTCATTTGATCTAGTTTCTAAGAGTAGGAAGAAGGAGAAATATCCCAAGTTCTGACTGACACTTCGCAAATATGTCACTTACTATGCTATATTTGTACTCCAGGTTTGCTGGTTGCTTGTTAAAATTATTTTCAGTGGTGTTAGACAATTTACCTTTTTTTCATCATATATTGAATACTTCAGTTTTACAATTCTGGAAAAAGACAAAGTTTAGATCAACCAGAAGAGATTTAAAGTTCAATCTCATAGATTAGGGATCATGTATCCCATATATTTTGCCATTCTTTCCCTTTGAAAAGGATTTTCTACATTTATACAAACCCTGCTCACCACAAAAACAGGAAGACCCTCAAATAAAAATCAGCTTTGCTTTTATAATTCTCTATTCATGTAACAAAATGATGTAAATAGTTGAAAATGAGCTCCTTGAAAAGAGGAATGGTTTCATTTTTGTATTTATATTCCTGGCACCAGTACATTCTAACCCATATGCTTGTTGATTGTTTTGCATGCTTGTTGACTGATTACAGAATATCCAAGGATTTGAGAAGGTATGTCAAGTATCTCCTTTATTATGAACAAAATAACACCACTTCAGCGTTTATATAGGTTGAAACAACTGTTTATTTATCAAATTATACTTTGCACTAACTTAATCCAACTGTGCAGGTCCTATCTCTACAGCTTTTACCTTGAGAAGTCCAAAGAAGAAGAAAAAGCAAAAAGAAACAGAAAAATCAAGAAAGCAGAGGAAAAAATTTTTTAATTTAAAAAATATATTTAAAAAAATTTTAAACTATTTTTATGAAGAGGCACAAAATCATGGACACAGAGAAAGAGACAGACTCAGTGAAGTAACTGTGCCATGTAGAGATGATAATAGAGGAATACAGCCATCTGGTAGTCATTCCAGATTTTGTCTAAAATTTTTTTGAAATCAGTGTTGCATTTTCGGAGCAATAGGCACATATGTAGAATTCCAGCTGTATGGGTTTGATTAAATTTATGGCTGTATTGGATCTATTCCTGGACTGAATAACTCCATCCTGGTATAATAAATTTCCCTAAAACTTGAATATTTGCAAAAGCTCTTTGCCTGTTAACAGTATTTGATTCACAAATCTAAGAGGTTCCAACTTCAAAATTAAGGAAACTGAGATTCAAAAAGCTTAAGTGAATGACCGACCTAGTGTCATATAATTAGTGATTTCCTGAGGTGGAATTTAAACCCAAGTTTTTTTGTTCGTTTTTTGAGGTTTTGTTTTTTTTTCTGATTATATTTCTAATGTGCTGTGTAGTCAATCACACTGCCTCTATGACAAGTAAAATAGAAACTCAATGTCATCACAAAATTGTCATGTTTATAAATGGGAAGACACTTCAGCAACCATTTATTCCAAATCATGATTTTTTAAATAATCCCTACTATAACATATGTAACAAGTGGATATCCACTCTTTGGTTGAAGATCATCAATAAACAGAAAACTCACAAATTCCAAAAAGTATCCTTTCTACTTTGGATTGCTCTATTTGTTAGATAACTTAACCTCTACAACTTCAAAGGTTTATTATCAGCAGTATTTGTTGTTGATTAATAATTAGTCTTAAATTTATTGGATTAAATAAAACGATTTTAATAATATAAAGTACCTACACCCAAAGTTTTAAAACTATTAAAAACAAATTCATTTTGTAGTGTAACCAACTATGACCTTAAAAGAAGGTTCTTATTTTCTTAAAGTTACTATATATGGGTCAAAGAATTTTAGATTCAAAACTTGAAGGAATGTTAGAGGGCATCTAATCTAATCTCCAAAACTAACTTGGCTGTCATGTCACACTTCTATATTTATTCTTTATTATAAAACCAGTAACAGGAATCATCGTCTAGTCATGCCTTTCTATCTTATATTTGTAAAGCCTATTTATTTGCATGCAAATCTAGAATCCCTAATACTTTTTCTCAATATACCTGGCATTTATAGTTTTATGGTCTGTAAATTACTATTTTCAAAAAAATGTGTGTCTCATTCTACAAGTTGTATCTAGTTTGCTTCATCATTGATTTTCTGGAATCATTGAAATCATATCCATTGTATTGATTCTAGTTATTATAGCTTTCGAAGATTATTTCACTTTATTGTGTTTGTTATCATTTTATAAACTGGTCTCATGGTTCTGCTCATTTCATTTTTCATCTGGTTATAAAAGTCTTCTATTTTTATTTTTATTATGTTGATATTGATATGGAGGTACAGGCTTTTTCTAGATAACTCAAAAACCCCAAAGGTATCCCAGATCAAAAAGGAATTCCTTTCTTCCCTTGCATTCCTGCAAGTGCTGGCTAAAAGAAAGGTGACTTTGAGGAACAAAAGCCAAATGATAAGAAGTCTCTGAGAGAGATATTCCCTTTGATCTCTCCTAGCTTCTGGAAGAACACAGATGGGCACCTCCCAGTTTACTTCTGATAAGCATCTGTTTTGAGCTCAGATATCTAACCATCCCCTGAACTAGACAGGTTCATCTCCTTTTGACTCTGAGGCACTGGACATAACCACATGACCCATCTTGGGTCCCAGAGTCCCAAAAGGCATCACTCCATCACTCCACCATCATCCCACCTCTAGTCAAGTAGGCCCTGTTATCAAGAGGGTATAAGTATCCCAAATCTTCCTCCTGCCTCCCAACCAATTACCTCAATAATTCAATTTGCTTTAAATTAAATATTTTTTTTCTATTTTTAAGCTAATTCTTAGAGCCTTGACATTTCTAAAGAAGGTGTCCCTTCTTGCTCTCATAGCAGTATCATATTAATATTGGTTTTTTTATGGGTCTACTTCATTCAGAGAAGTTTTTCATGTATCTTTAAAATAATTTATTTCTTATACTATAATATATATATACCATATATTGTATATCAGATATATGTATGACATCATCTTTAATTCCATTTTATTGTTTGCATAAAAAAGCAGCTTTAAGTATATTTTTATGTATAGGACTTTTCCCCCTTCCTTTGATCTCTTTTGTGTAAAAGCCTAGCAGAGGGTATATATAGCTAAGTCAAAGAGTAGGCATGTTAGCTCTCTCTATATATATACATATATATATA
>NW_025353336.1:0-4202 GCF_016433145.1 Gracilinanus agilis
TATATATATATATATACATATATATGATATAAATCTTAATTGTTTTCCAGGTTGGATACCCTTTCACAAATCTGTTATGTCCATTAAGGAAAATGTTTTCCAGAGATTTCCCAACATTTGTCATTTTCCTTTTCCAGACATCTTTACCAATATTATGTCTGTAAAGTGGAATCTCAAAATTACCTTATTTGCATTTCTCTAATTACTTTTGATTTGGAAATATTTGGTTAAATATGGATAAACATGGTCTCAGTTTTGTTTGTTTTTTTTTTGTTTTTGTTTTTTTTTCCTTTGAGAACTACCTATTTATATCCTTTAAACATTTATCAATTAGGGAATGAAGCTTGTTCTTTTCAACGTGATTATTGTTATGTAGCATAGAAAAAATATTTTCCTCATTGAATCTGACTATGAAGATTTTGTTCAAGTTAATTTTTTTCTGTTTTAATCTTAGGTTTATTGAATTAATTTGTACAAAAATATATATATACATTTATGTAACAAATTATTTATTAATTTCTCTAATGTATGTTTGGTCATAAACTTTTTTTACTATCCAATTTTTATCATGTTTCTTAAATTTGTTTATGGTATGAACTTTCATATCTAGGTCACATATACATATGAAGTTTTTATTGGTATAAGTAGCAAGGTGTTGATCTAGAGCCTATTTCTTTTATATTGTTATCCAATTTTCTCAGCAGTTTTTATCAAATACTGGGTCCTTATCCCAAGAGCTGGTATCTTTGTATATATTTTTTACCTAATCTCTTCCATCGATCCATGTCTCTATTTTTCATCCAGTACCAAATTGGTCTCAAAATAACTGTTCTGTAGTATAGTATGTGATCTGATGTTGCTAGGCTCCTTTCATTCTTTTTCATTATTTTTCTTGAGCTTCTTCATCTTTTTTTTGCCTCCAAATGAATTTTCTTACTATTTTTGTAGTTCTATAAAGTGATGGTAGTTTGATTGGCATGAACAACTAATATTTTGCAATTTTAAGTCTGCTTTTATTTTTCTAACCACTGATTTTAAGTTTATTAATATTTATTTTGTGTATCTTAGAATGCGCACTCACAAATATTTTACACATTTTAATAGTTATTTTAAATGAAATTTAGTTTTGATTTCTTCATCTGCAAATTGCTTGCTCATTTCTTTTCACCATTTTCCAATTGGGGAAAGCTTTGTATTTGTATACATTTGACTCAGTCCTCTAAATATTTCAGAAATGAAGCCTTTATCAGAAAGGTTTGCTATAAAGATTTTTTCTAATTTGTTGTTTGCCTTTTAATCTTGGTTGCATTGATTTTTTTGTACAAAACCTATTTTAATTTAATATAGTCAAATTTCTCTTCTTTTCTACAGTTTTCTCTGTCTTCTTTTGATTTAAAGTCTTCCCTTTTAATAGGTCTGACAAGTAAACTATTTTCTATTCCCCTAATTTGTCAATGCCATTACCCTTTATTTCTAAAGCAAAATCATTTTTTACTTCACCTTGGTATAAGGTATGAGGTGCTGGGCTATTCTTGATTTCTGCCATATGGTTTTCCACTTTTCCCTGGTTTTTGTTAAATATCAAGTTCTTGTAAAGTCTAGGACTTTTGGATTTGTCAAACATTAGGTTACTATGGACATTTATCACTGCATACTGAGTGCCTAATCTATTGCAATGGTTTACTACTCTATTTCTTAGACAATACCAGTTTGTTGTGATGGTTGCCACTTTGTTTTATAGTTTTGAGATCTGCTTATAGCTAAACCACCTTTATTCAGATTTTTTTATTAATTCCCCTGAAATTCTATGCCCTTTGTTCTTCCAGATGAGTTTTTATTATTATATTTCCTATTTCTATGAAATAATTTTGGGTAGTTTGATTGTTATGGCACTAAGTAAATTAATTTAGGAAGAATTGTCATATTGATTGTATTGGCATGGTCAACCCATGAGCAATTACTGTTTTTCTAGTTGTTTAGATCTGATTTTACGTGTATGAAAAGTGTTTTGTAGCTGTGATCACATAATTCCTGGATTTCTCTTGTCCTGTTTATTCCCAGGATTTTAATATTCTGTAGAGTCATTTTAAATGGGATTTCTCTTTCCATCTCTTGTTCCTCAGCTTTATTGTTATTATAGAGAAATGCTAGTGATTTATGTGAGTTTATTTTATATTCCACAACTTCCTTAAAGTTGCTAATTGTTTCCATTAGTTTTTTGGTCAATTCTCTATGTATATCATCAGATCACTTTAAAAAAAAGTGATAGCTTTATTTCATCTTTGCCTATATTTAACTAACATTTATGGTTCTATGTTAAATAGTAATGGTGAAGATGGGCATCCTTGATTCACTCCTGATCTTATTGGGAAAGTTTCTAGCTTATCCCCATTGTGGATGTTTGCTAATAGTTCTAGATAGATGCAATTTATCATTTTTTGGAATGTTCCATTTATTCCAGTGTTCACTAGTGTTTACAATAGGATTAGATATATTTTGTCTAAAGCTTTTTTTGCATCTATTGGAATTATCATATGGATTCTGTTGGTTTTATTATTGATATTGTCAATTATATTGATAGTTTTCCTAATATTGAATCATTCCTACATTTCTTTTTTAATACTCACCTAGTCATCATAGTGTATAATCCTCCTGATATATTACCACAATCTACTTGCTAGTACTTTTTAAAAGATTTTCCCATCAATATTCATTAGAGGTATTGGTCTATAGTTTTCTTTCTCTTTTTTTTTGTCCTTCCTAGTTTAGGTATCATTGTCTTGTTGATAATTGTTAAGCCATTCATAGTTGATCATTGTACATTATTGCTATTACTGTGGTTCTACCCATTTCACTTTGCATCACTACATAAGTCTTCACAAAATTTCATTTTTTTGTGATCATACTGTTGGTTATTTCTTATGATGCAACAATATTCCATTACAATCATATAATACAACTTGTTCAGTAATTCACCAATTGATAGACATCTCTTCAGTGTCCAGTTCTTTGCCACCACAAAAAGAACTCCTGTAAATATTCTTGTACAAGTAGGTCTTTTTCTCCTATCTTTGATCTTTTTGGAATACAGACCTAGTTGTGGTTAATAATGTAAGAGTTCTCATCATTAATAGATCAAATATATGATATTATTTGAAGCAAAAATCATCAATTCTCAGAATGGAACATAAATTATCTTCTGTTGGACAAAATCATCAACCAAATAATTTATTTTCATACATCAATGCAATAATCATCCTGATATTGCTTCTGTGAGGAAATAAACAAAGCCCCTCTTAGGCATTTGCTAGACAATGTAAAGCTATTACAAAGAGACTTGCATTTTCAAGATAAATTTAGAGTGGTTTTAGAATCATTTGAGTGTTTGTAGCAAATTTACAGGTTATTGCTAATTATATATCTCTGTAGGGAGTTATGCTTGTTGGAGTTCATTTAAATTATCCACATAGTCCTTCATAGTACTTTATCAGAACAAGCAGCTAATTTGTAACCATTCCCTTTTTTCTTTTTACTAAGAACAAATCTCTCATTTCCCTCATCAAGGTATAATGCGCATACCCCCACATTTGACATTAACAAGACAACAAATGTTCCCTCCCTTCATCCTCTCTCCCCCACAGCTTATTTTTCTCCTCCAAAACAGCAGCAACAAGGTCATTAGAAATTTCCTGAGGTAGACAAAGCTTTGTCTTTGCCAAGCAGGAGGAAGATGAAACTTCATGTGTAATGAAGAAAAGGATTTTCACAGTTGATGTAATAGAACCCTGCACCCAAAAGAATTAAGGCCCAAACATAGCATTTTGTTTTTTTCATGCACTGGTGATGCTATCATGTGGTTTTGCTAACATTGCATTTATTTATTTTTATGTGTCCATGATCAGAAAGGTAAAATAAACTATGGATTTTAGGACATGTCAATTGAAATTCCAGTTAGGTTCCTGTTATGGCTTGCTCCTCAACATCTAGAATAATAAGCCACAGTTTCTATTTATACTCATTAGATCTCTCTCATCTGATGCACCTGACCCCCAATCCTAACACACAAACACAAAAACTTAAAAAAATACACAGAAACATGAACAATAAACAATATTGAAATATACACTCGAACATGTACACACCAACAAATAAATATGTAAGCACCACACATACATCATTCTTTTGTGTGTGTGTGTGTGTGT
>NW_025353337.1:0-1123 GCF_016433145.1 Gracilinanus agilis
AAAAAAAAAAAAAAGGCAGAGTAACCTGGGAACAGAATTTTCTAGGTCTATAGTCTTCCTGTCCAATGAAACTCACTGTTGTGCTGCATGGGGCCAGAGGCAATTGACTCTAGCACTAGACACTCAGGTACAAATATCTCTCCCAAATGCCCAGAATATCTGTCAGCCTGGCAATAGGTCTAGACAGAGTAACTCTATTTAAATGGCACCTATCAAACCATATTCCAACTTCAGCTTTGCCTGTCACATCTCCTTAAGTCACTGCCTAGCCTCTGTCATTTTGGGTTGCATACCATATTTTCAGGGACATATAAGGCATTGGCATTATTTTTAACTTCTAGAAAGTTTGGTTTTCCAACTGAATCTCATATACAGCCATACATAGAAAATGTACTCTCTGGAGATGTAATGAAAGACTTTGGGAAAGAAGCAGGTTGGAAGGGGAAAGAAGGCATCAAAATGACCTGGAGAAGAAGGAACCAGGAATTTCAAAGAATATAGCTCTCAGGGTCACTTTCAGCTTTAGCCTAGACCACCTACCTGAATCTTTTCTGAAATCTGAATGAACAGGATGTAGTAGTGAAAAGATTATAGGATTGGGAAACTGAGAATATGGGTTCAAATCTCAGTTCTGCTATTTACTGCTTGTGTGATCTTAAAGTATTTTTCTCCAGGTCTTCCAACTATTAAATGAGGCTATCGGAATAAATAATATTTAATATCAAACATTATCATCCTAGATGTCATCTTGGAATCTTGAGACTTAACAATACCCTAAACATAACTCCCTCTGATTGTCACTGATAGCCAAGGTCTCTGCCACTGTTTCCACAATTAAATTTGGCAAAAATTTGGACATTGAAAAGGACCGTATTTACAAACACATACAATTTTGTAAAGCAAATTAGAGGCCAATACATAGTCATCTGCCTAGTCAGCCTAACTGTTCAATTTCTTTCTCAGAATAAGTCAGACTCCATGAAGCATGGAAGCTACATTTGGTCAGGAAATAGTTTGAATGACTTCACTTCCTAGACTACTGCAAGGAAGGAAGGAAGGAAGGGAAGAAGGAAGGAAGGGAGGAAGGAAGGAAGGAAGGAAGGAAGGAAGGAAGGAAGGAAGG
>NW_025353338.1:0-2279 GCF_016433145.1 Gracilinanus agilis
AAGCAAGCTGTGCTCAATAGATTCATAGTTTCATTATAATACTCTTTCTGTTCTACTTTGTATATAAAAATGTTCACTTGTTTGCTCATTAAATTCAGAATAAAATTAAATTACATTAAAAAAAAGGCTCCAGCAAGTGATCAAGAGGGTTATCCATCATGATCAGGTGGGATTTATACCAGGAATGCAAGGATGGTTCAACGTTAGGAAAACCATCCACATAATTGATCACATCAACAAGCAAACCAACAAAAACCACATGATTTTCTCAATAGATGCTGAAAAAGCCTTTGACAAAATACAACACCCATTCCTACTGAAAACACTAGAAAGTATAGGAATAGAAGATCCTTTCCTAAAAATAATAAACAGTATATATCTTAAACCATCAACAAGCATCATATGTGATGGGGATAAATTAGAAGCCTTTCCAATAAGATCAGGTGTGAAACAAGGATGCCATTATCACCTCTATTATTTAATATTGTACTAGAAACACTAGCAGTAGCAATTAGAGAAGAATATCTGGCCATTTGAGATGAGTTTATGCACAGAGTTTTTTCCCAACCATAGTCTTGAGTTCCCTATTCATACATTCCACCTGACATGAACTTTGTGGATGATAAGGAACATGATATTTTAGGTGTTATTCCTAGATTCTCATAGACTCTTCTAAGTATATCCTCAGTAAAATGAGATCCTTTATATCAATCTATGGATAAAGGTACACCAAATCTAGGCACAATTTCCTTGAGTAACACTTTCACCACAAAGCTTGATATATTGATATTTGATGGAAAAGTTTCAGGCCACTTAGTTAGTCTGTCAACTATCACAAGGCAATACTTGTATCTTACACCTTTAGGAATACAGATATAATCAGTCTGTAAACTCTCAAATGGACAATATGCTAAATGTCTACCACCCAAACCTTTCTTTCTGAATGCACTTTGATTGAATTTTTGGCAGACTGAATAACTATTACAGATCTTATTTGCTTCTCAGGAAAGATCGTGGCTCTGTGAGAATAGATTCCCTGTTAGTTACCTCTCCAAAGCCATATTTTCCAGCAATCCCATAGTTCTGCTTTCCCAGGGTTCCCACCCACTCCTTCTGAAGCTCTGGGAAGGTCAACTTTCCTGGTCTCTGGCAGGGACATGATCTATTGCTTGGCCCCAGAGCTATCCACACAGAACAATGCTTTCTCTCCTTTGTGGGACAAGCCATCAGGAACCATGGAGTTTGGTTGCATAGCCTGATGGGAAAAATATCCCTAAACCCACTCTGAACTAGATGGAACGAGTCTTTGCATAGCCTCAAATATCCAGCATCTGGAGAGGGGTTCCTTATGTCTGTAATGTTTCCTCTTGGCTCTTAAAAGACTCATCGAGGGCTTGCAAGGTGGCTCAATGGATAGAGAGCCTGAAGAGGGGAGGGCCTGGGTTAAAATCTGGCCACAGAGACTTCCTCGCTGTATGGCTCTGGGAATGTCACTACCCCAAATTTCTTAGCCCTTACCACTCTTCTGCCCTGGAACTAATACTTAGTGTTGATTCTAAAACAGAAGGGAAGGACTTAAAAGAAAAGAATCATTGACTATGGCCCCCAATTTGTCACCAAATTCAGGGACAAGTCCAGGCTCTTCTCTTAATGCCCTATGTGGCTCTGGACAAGTCCCTTCTCCTCCCTGAACCTTAGTTTCCTCTTCTGTAAAATGAGGGGGTTGGGTGAGGCAGCCCCTGAGGTTTCTTCCAGCTGTAAATCAAGGGTCTTAAGATGTAGGACCAAAGCTACATAGAAGAGATTTCAGAGGTCATCTAGTTCAGTTTCACTTGACAGATAAAGAAACTGAAGCCTAAATTGTAGAAATGATTTATCCAAGGTGATGCTATTAGTGGGGAAGCTAGAACTAGAACCCAGGGCTCCTGCCTTGTAATCAATCCACAATCGAAATGCTGGTCTGCCCTCCCTTTAAATTCCCCCCATTTCAGGGGTTGAACTTTGGGAAATAAACCTGACATCTAGGTAGAATGTAAGCTCTTCCCCCCTTGACCCAGCCATGAGCATGAAATAACTTTCTGCTTATTAAACTTTATCTTCATTTTTTAAGGGAAAGCTGAATGCATATCGATATCTTGTGGTCTCTGGCATACTGATGTCCAAATATTTATGTATCTCTTCATGATTCTTAATTTTATGGTGGCTACAAGCTCTAAATCACACCCTAATCTATCCTTTACAGCTTTCATTCATGTGAGGTCTTTCCCCAAAATATGGAA
>NW_025353339.1:0-1060 GCF_016433145.1 Gracilinanus agilis
CTCTCTCTCTCTGTCTCTCTCTCTCTCTCTTTTCACAGATTACATTTCCCACCATATACCTTCCCCTCGACTCCCAGAGAAAAGAATAAAAAGAAAAAATATGAAGTAAAACTACCCAACACACCAACAAAATCTGGCATCATCTGTACCATTCCACACTCACGGTCCCCCACCTTGGCAAAAAAGGGAGGAAGGCGCATTCCGACATCTTTTCCTTGGACTCAAGTTTGGTCACTGTAATTCTGGAACATTAAATTCCATTCCTAACCTAGTACCTATAATATGCTTGTTTACGTCTCATTAAAACTCTTGGGCTATTCTAAAATTCAATCCTGTTTACCATCTCTCTTGAACCATCCCTCTGTCACTAGCACTTGAATAGCCATGCAAAGAATCATATGTGCCCATATGGTCATCCTCAGATTGGAAATCTATCCTCTGGAAGGTTTGCAACTTGGAAATCTCCATTATGATAGACAGGACAAGAAATTTCTTGTAGGTCAAGAAGCCGATGCCGATTGGAAAGAAACAAACTGGAAAGAAACAGGGGCTCAGGAATTAGGCCAGAGACCAACTCTCCTTTGGTGTGCTACCTACAATCAAAAATATTTTGAATATTTATGATCATGCAGCAAATATGTTCTGTTCTCCTCCCCGCTCCCCCATCGCTTTTTAAAAAGATTTTCACCTCATTGCTCTGAACTCCAAAGTAAGATGAAATTATTTTGCAATTGCTTAAGTGAAAGTTTCTAAAAGAGAAAAACGAAATGATCTGCTCCCCCCACTTTCCTCCCAACAATCAACTCTTTTAAAAATTTTATTTAAAATTTTTTTTAAATTTAAAAATTTAAATTAAAAAAATTTAATTATTTAAAAATAAATAAAAGGATTTTCAGCTCAACATTTCTTATTCCAACTGTCCAAACACATTCTTTTTTACAATTAATACGACAAAAAATTTTCTGAGCAAGTACCTGCTAAGGAAGCTTTCTCAAAGCCCAGAGGTGTATTTGCTCCGAGAAAAAAACCCTTACTATTTCTGGAGTTTAAGAATTCTAAC
>NW_025353340.1:0-4827 GCF_016433145.1 Gracilinanus agilis
TTTCTGATTCCAGGCCTGGCATTCTGTTCATTATGTCATCCTAGCCTGTATTGCCTTCAAATATTATAAAAGCTTAGCTTCCGGAGACCATTTTACATATACTGAAGAACTAACACTTCAACAAGCCCATGATTCTGGCTCTTAGAGGAAGAGGTAAAATGCAGATCTGAGAGGAAAGGAAGGAGATACACAACTGAGTAGATGGGAAAGAAAACTGTTGTGTGGACAGCTGGAAGAGAGCAGTCAGAAATGTAACTAGAGTAGAACAATCAGGGCTGATTCCCAGGGCACCAAAATATAGAGGACACTAGTAGCACATGAGCTCCTTATACAGAAAGAAATGGATCTTATCACCAACTTAGCAAAAATAATTAATTAAAAAAGAAAGCTACCAGATTATCAGACTTCCTCTCCAAACCCAAATAATAGCCACAATCCAGATGACCTCTTTCTTGACTTGTCCCAAACTCTTCTCCCTATTTTTATGGCCGCTTCTGGATCCCAGGTTCTCTTCCATTGTAGGTCCTTAGTTCTTAAGGTGCTCACAGTTTGTAGCATCTAGGTTTCTCCTCAAAAAAATTTTTTCCCTGAAGACAAAATAGTAGATTTAATGACATCTTTCATGCTGCTTGCCCAAGGTATCTCTTCTGGTTCTTGCTACCACTGCCCAAATTGCTCATTATGTCTCTGCCATAGAGAAGTTCTGTTACCTCCTAAGTTTTCTTTAAGCTATAATATAATATAAATCTAATAACATACATAACCATTCATAAAGTGCTTCGTATGCTCATTGTTGTGCTAAATACCCTCCACATGGGCTGCCATAATGGTGATGGAAGATTAAATGAATTCTTCTCGACCCCAGAGTATAGAATTAGGAGCAGTACTTGGGTAGAAGTTCCAATGAGACAGCTTTCAGGTTAGTATAAGGAGAAATTCTCTAACACAGCTTTCCAGGGGTGGAATGGTTTGGTAGTGAGCTCCTTAATTCTGGAGTTAATTGAGTAGAGACTAGATGGTCCAACCATCTTTTACAGATGTTACCATAGACATGGATTGTTTTTCCAGATGGAAGTAGTTCTAAATGATCTCACTAAGATGCATCTCTCAACTCTGAGAAAGTGGTGCACTGGCTCTTGATTTGGAGGATCTGGGTTCAAATCCCACTTCTTAGCTTACTACTGACATAATTTTAGACAAGTCATTTAGCTTCCCTGGGCTCAGTCTCCTCATCAATAATATGAAAGGTTTAGACTAGATGGTCTCTGAAGTTCCTTCTTGCTCTGAATCTATGATCCTATGATAGTAGCTAATAATCATATGACTCTTTAAGCATCACAAGAAGATTTATTCCTATCATCTCATTTAATCCTTTCAACAGCTCTTCAAGGAAGACACTATTTATTTTCCCTACTTCCCAAAGGAAGAAGCAGAGCTTGAGAGATAGAAGTTAAGTGAGTTGCCAAGGTTAAAAAGTTAAAAAGTAAGTGCCTGAGCAGGATTTGCCCTTCAGTACTATCCACTATACCAATCTGCCTGTTGTGATAGGATAAATACAACACATCTATACTGCCCTCAAGTTTTCCTCATCTATTTAGGGTGACAAGACTAACCCACTGGAAACGATAACAGATCCATCCAATGCAGTGCATGAGGTGTGATTATGAAGTAATGCTCGGTTTATAGAAGCTATCTCATGGTTTGATAATCAAAACTCATAACTAAGTGGGAGGATGATAATGCTGAAATAGGGAAATTGGGAGGAAAGACAGGTTTTCAGTGGGATTCAATTCTGGACATAGATTCATAGATTTAAATATGGAAAGGATCTCAGATGCCATCAAGTATAAACCCTTCATTTTATACAGAAGTATAATATTGATAATTAATATTATGTCAAATATAATATGCTAAATGAAATATTTAGAAATTGGTTTGGAAATATAATATTAGTTTAAAAAGATTGTTGTGGTTGCCATTTATAAAATAATTATTCCTTAAGTCACAAGGATGATAGTAGCTTTTAACATTTTAATTTTAATATAAGTACAGTCTACGAAAGAAATAAGGAGGGAAGGAAATATAAAAATATTTCCCAGCCTACCACCCTAATATGACCAGCCCATGGGAGTATCTTCTGCCCAAGACACCAACTCTGAATCACAGAAAGACCCCCAGCCAAAGATCTCCAGAGAAGAACCCCATCTCCTTCACCGTCTCATTTTTATAGTCTTCTTTCTCCACGTCCCTTCCTTTCCCTGTGCACTGTTCTATCACATCTCAGCAACCAATCAAAGTCTCTCTGACTCGGACCCATAACCCTTAGTTCCGGGTCATGATCCTAAGGTTCTTAACCTGTGACCTCTGTTTGGAGCATTCCAGCCACACTAATAGGCTGGCTTGGACAAGCAGAAAGTTCACAATCCTGGGAGGAAGGGGTTCCCTTTACACAGAAGGAAAGTGAGGTAGAAAGAGGTTAAGCAACTTGCCTGGCTTCTAAGAGTCTCAAGAGGGATGTGAACCCAAGAAAACTTGACTCCAAGCCTAGTTCCATATTCACTATACATACCATACTGCCTTGTGTTGACTTTGAAGTGACATTGGGACATCCAGCAAAGCTATTTAGCAGATGACTGAAGATGCGTGCAGTATTGTTGCTCAGGGGAAAGATCGTAAAACTATATATAGGTTTTGGAATCATTTCTATAAAGGTAATCATTGAAGCTATGGGGATGGGTGAAAACAGCAAAGAACAGAGAAGAAAAGGGAAAGACAGAGCTTTTAGAAAGGCCCACGCTTGGAGGAGGGAAGAGGAAAATGAACCCTCAGAGGTAATGAAGGAGAAATGTCGAGGCAAGAAGGAGGAGCACTGGGAGAGTATGGAAATGAAAGCCAAAGGAGAAGGAGTGGCCCACCATCTCACATGCAGAGAAAGGGCAAGAAAGGATCTTAAAATCGTAACTACCCTGGACATCCAGAGGAAGGACAAATCTCTGTGGACTGGAATAGCCAAGTCAGTCTTCATTTCACATGTCACGCTCCTCTCTCTATCAAAGAAACCTATCTTGGAGAGGCAGATGTGAGTTTAAACCCAAACTTTACTTTGGTTCTATATGCTCCAGCTGCAGTGCAGTGCCATTCTACCCTCTCTGCATACCAAATCTCCTAAGTCTTGCCTGCTGGCTATTTCAGTTTATGGATCACCTGGGACTCACCTTTGAAATTCCAACTAATTGAATTGGGGATAGGACAGCCGTGTTTGATTTTTTTTTTCTGTGATAACTGCTTTAGCAAAAGGCCCCAGTGAATTGCTATGCGATCAACATCACACTGGACTGCTGCTGACTAAATAAAACATTTATCAGTTTGAGTATAAAAATGTGAAAGAGAGAAAATATATATCTCTGCTGATCCAATCTGTCCACTAAACTTTTCAAGCCTATTGGAGCTATAATGCTGGCAACATCTTGAAAAAGAAGGACCAAAATAATAAAGCTCCTGGGAGATAAATGAACAAAGACCAGAGAAAGGGTATAGGAAAGAGAAGACAAAGGGGAAGAAGAGAAAGAAGAACAAGAAAGAAAGAAAAGAAAAGGGAGGAGAAGTTAAGGAAGGGGAGATAAATGGCAGAGCAGAGAAGGAGAGGAGGAAAGGGGAGAGGAAAACAGTGGATGGGGGTGACAGAAAAAGAAAGAAGGAGAGAGGAAAGAAGGAGGTGACAGGGAGGCTACAGGACAGAAGGGGAAAGGAGCGGATTGAGGAGAGGAGAGAAGACAAGAGAAAGAAGAAATGATAGGAAGGGGTGGGACAATGGGAAAGGGGAAGATGCTGTCAGGTATATATTATTTCCCAGTTCAGTGCAGTCCCTTTCCAACTCTGTACCTTTTGTTTGTGTTCTCTATACCTGGGAGGGAGGGGAAGTATAATGTCCAAGCTTTGAAATACTTTCCTCCTTCCTTCAAGGCCCAACTCAGGTGCCACCACCTTTCTGAAATATTTTCTGGGTCCCTAAACAAAAATGACCATCTCCTCAGATTTCACTTAGCTCAGTGTTCCTTTCCTCTGTATTGAATCTTCTGGTTGAAGTTACATTCATGAAGTTACCTATTAGATTGTAGACTCCTTGGGAGCAGGATATGCCTCCAAAGACAGCCTGGTGCAATGGGAAGGGCATTCAATGTGAAGTATGAAAACCTGAATCTGAGTCTCGACTCTTAACATTCACTAACTCAGCAACCAGAGAAAGTCACTCAATTTCTCTTAATTTTGTCATCTGCAAAATAATCTTATACAACCTCTCTCATGGAGTGTTGAGATGAAAGCAATTTGTAAACCTCAAGCTAAAGCTGAATAGAAATGTGAGCTATTATTATCTACCTTTACATCCCCAACTCTAATAAAAATGGGATAAGATTGAATGGAATTCTGAAATAAAATGGAGACTCCATAGAATATGAACTCCTTAAGGCCAGGGATTGCTTCATTTCCATCTTTGTGTCCCCAGTGTCTGACACATCTTGGGAGGGTTAGTGACAGGACTTATGGTATCATTTGTCAAAGGAATATCCTGTGAGGAAACTAACTCCTTCTAGCAATACAGAGTAGTAAATGAGACATATATGCACATGTGTGTCTCTATGCATATATGGAAGATGGGTGGAGAAGAGAGAGAGACTGAGAGAGAGAAAGGAAGAGAGAGAGACAGAGACAGAGAGAGAGAGAGACAGAGAGAGAGAGACAGAGACAGAGACAGAGACAGAGACAGAGACACAGAGACACAGAGACAGAGACAGAGACAGAGACAGAGACAGACAGAGACAGAGACAG